>NW_027515759.1:0-71904 GCF_048772815.1 Callospermophilus lateralis | reverse complement strand
GACATTGTGGTAATGATCAGTTCACTAAGCCCACTTGGCTCCCTAATTTTCACACTCTACGTTGAAGCGTTCGTTTCCAGTAAGAGTTTGAATTTTTAGGTGTCACTCTGTTTTCTCCTATATAGATAGATGTGTTGGGAACTCTAAATGAAACACGGTTTGTGCTAGCTCTTTGAAAATTGACAAAATAAAGTAATTTTATGTTCTGTGTCTATGGTTTGTGTCCTCTTGAAGCAGCCCTAACTACAGACTGCCTAAATACACTTTCATTGGAAAGGTGTGCCAAGCGTCCAAAAGGAATGGTTTCTGAAATCTCGGCAAACATTTTTTCACCCAATCTTGATGATTCTTCTGTGGTAATGACCAGTTCACTAAGTCCACTTGGCTGCCAAATTTTCACTCTTCTAGGTTGAAGCGTTCGTTTCCAATAAGCGTTTGATTTTTACGTTTCACTCTGTTTTCTCCAATATAGATAGATGTGTTGGGAACTCTAAATGAAACACGGTTTGTGCTAGCTCTTTGATAATTGACAAAATAAAGTAGTTTTAGGTTCTCTCTCTATGGTTTGTTTCCTCTTGAAGCAGCCCTAACTAGAGACTGCCTAAATACACTTTCATTGGAAAGGTGTGCCAAGCGTCCAAAAGTACTGGTTTTCTGAAATCTCGGCAAACATTTTTTCACCCAATCTTGATGATTCTCTGTGGTAGTGACCAGTTCACTAAGTCCACTTGGCTGCCCAATTTTGACTCTTCTAGGTTGAAGCGTTCGTTTCCAGTAAGAGTTTGAATTTTTAGGTATCACTCTGTTTTCTCCTATATAGATAGATGTGTTGGGAACTCTAAATGAAACACGGTTTGTGCTAGCTCTTTGAAAATTGACAAAATAAAGTAGTTCAAAGTTCTGTCTCTAAGGTTTGTTTCCTCTTGAAGCAGCCCTAAGCAGAGACTGCCTAAAGACATTTTCATTGGAAAGGTGTGCCAAGCGTCCAAAAGTACTGGTTTTCTGAAATCTCGGCAAATATTTTTTCACCCAATCTTGATGATTCTCTGTGGTAATGATCAGTTCACTAAGTCCACGTGGCTGCATAATTTTCAATCTTCTAGGTTGAAGCTTTCGTTTCCAATAAGAGTTTGAATTTTTAGGTTTCACTCTGTTTTATCCTATATAGATAGATGTGTTTGGAACTCTAAATGAAACACGGTTTGTGCTAGATCTTTGAAAATTGACAAAATAAAGTAGTTTTAGGTTCTGTCTCTATGGTTTGTTTCCTCTAGAAGCAGCCCTAACTAGAGACTGCCTAAACACACTTTCATTGGAAAGGTGTGCCAAGCGTCCAAAAGTACTGGTTTTCTGAAATCTCGGCAAACCTTTTTCACCCAATCTTGATGAGACATTGTGGTAATGATCAGTTCACTAAGCCCACTTGGCTGCCCAATTTTCACACTCTAGGTTGAAGCGTTCGTTCCAGTAAGAGTTTGAATTTTTAGGTTTCACTCTGTTTTCTCCTATATAGATAGATGTTTTTGGAACTCTAAATGAAACACGGTTTGTGCTAGATCTTTGAAAATTGACAAAATAAAGTAGTTTTAGGTTCTGTGTCTATGGATTGTTTCCTCTTGAAGCAGCCCTAACTAGAGACTGCCTAAAGACATTTTCATTGGAAAGGTGTGCCAAGCGTCCAAAAGTATTGGTTTCTTAAATCTCGGCAAACATTTTTTCACCCAATCTGGATGATTCTCTGTGGTAGTGATCAGTTCACTAAGTCCACTTGGCTGCCCTATTTTCACTCTTCTAGGTTGAAGCGTTCGTTTCCACTAAGAGTTTGAATGTTTACGTTTCACTATGTTTTCTCCTATATAGATAGAGATTTTGGAACTCTAAATGAAACACGGTTTGTGCTAGCTCTTTGAAATTTGACAAAGGAAAGTAGTTTCAGGTTCTGTCTCTATGGTTTGTTTCCTCTTGAAGCAGCCCTACCTAGAGACTGCCTAAATACACTTTCATTGGAATGGTGTGCCAAGCGTCCAAACGTACTGTTTTTCTTAAATCTCGGCAAACATTTTTTCACCCAATCTTGATGATTCTCTGTGGTAGTGATCAGTTCACTAAGTCCACTTGGCTGCCCAATTTTCACTCTTCTAGGTTGAAGCGTTCGTTTCCAGTAAGAGTTTGAATTTTTAGGTTTCACTCTGTTTTCTCCTATACAGATAGATGTGTTGGGAACTCTAAATGAAACACGCTTTGTGCTATCTCTTTGAATATTGACAAAATAAAGTAGTTTTAGGTTCTGTCTCTATGGTTTGTTTCCTCTTGAAGCAGCCCTAACTAGAGACTGCCTAAATACACTTTCATTGGAAAGGTGTGCCAAGCGTCCAAAAGTACTGGTTTTCTGAAATCTCGGCAAACATTTTTTCACCCAATCTTGATGATTCTCTGTGGTAGTGACCAGTTCACTAAGTCCACTTGGCTGCCCAATTATCACTCTTCTAGGTTGAAGCGTTCGTTTACAGTAAGAGTTTGAATTTTTAGGTTTCACTCTGTTTTCTCCTATATAGATAGATGTTTTGGGAACATTAAATGAAACACGGTTTATGCTAGCTCTTTGAAAATTGACAAAATAAAGTAGTTTTAGGTTCTGTCTCTATGGTTTGTTTCCTCTTGAAGCAGCCCGAACTAGAGAATGCCTAAATACACTTTCACTGGAAAGGTGTGCCAAGCGTCCAAACGTACTGGTTTTCTTAAATCTCGGCAAACATTTTTTCACCCAATCTTCATGATTCTCTGTTGTAGTGATCAGTTCACTAAGTCCACTTCGCTGACCAATTTTCACTCTTCTAGGTTGAAGCGTTCCTTTCCAGTAAGAGTTTGAATTTTTAGGTATCACTCTGTTTTCTCCTATGTAGATAGATGTGTTTGGAACTCTAAATGAAACACGGTTTGTGCTAGCTCTTTGAAATTTGACAAAATAAAGTAGTTTAGGTTCTGTCTCTCTGGTTTGTTTCCTCTTGAAGCAGCCCTACCTAGACACAGCCTAAATACACTTTCATTGGAAAGGTGTGCCAAGCGTCCAACGTACTGGTTTTCTTAAATCTCGGCAAACCTTTTTTTCACCCAATCTTGATGATTCTCTGTGGTAATGATCAGTTCACTAAGTCCACTTGGCTGCCCAATTTTCACTCTTCTAAGTTGAAGCGTTCCTATGCAGTAAGAGTTTGAATTTTTAGGTATCACTCTGTATTCTCCTATGTAGATAGATGTGTTTGGAACTCTAAATGAAACACGGTTTGTGCTAGCTCTTTGAAATTTGACAAAATAAAGTAGTTTTAGGTTCTGTCTCTATGGTTTGTTTCCTCTTGAAGCAGCCCTACCTAGAGACTGCCTAAATACACTTTCATTGGAAAGGTGTGCCAAGCGTACAAACGTAATGGTTTTCTTAAATCTCGGCAAACATTTTTTCACCCAATCTTGATGATTCTCTGTGGTAGTGATCAGTTCAGTAAGTCCACTTGGCTGCCCAATTTTCACTCTTCTAGGTTGAAGCGTTCGTTTCCAGTAAGAGTTTGAATTTTAGGTATCACTCTGTTTTCTCCTCTATAGATAGATGTGTTGGGAACTCTAAATGAAACACGGTTTGTGCTAGGTTTTTGAAAATTGACAAAATAAAGTAGTTCTAAGTTCTTTCTCTAAGGTTTGTTTCCTCTTGAAGCAGCCCTAAGCAAAGACTGCCTAAAGACATTTTCATTGGAAAGGTGTGCCAAGCGTCCAAAAGTACTGGTTTTCTGAAATCTCGGCAAACCTTTTTTCACCCAATCTTGATGAGACACTGTGGTAATGATCAGTTCACTAAGCCCACTTGGCTGCCCAATTTTCACTCTTCTAGGTTGAAGCATTCTTTTACAGTAAGAGTTTGAATTTTTAGGTTTCACTCTGTTTTCTCCTATATAGATAGATGTTTTGGAACTCTAAATGAAACACGGTTTATGCTAGCTCTTTGAAAATTGACAAAATAAAGTAGTTTTAGGTTCTGTCTCTATGGTTTGTTTCCTCTTGAAGCAGCCCGAACTAGAGAATGCCTAAATACACTTTCATTGGAAAGGTGTGCCAAGCGTCCAAAAGTACTGGTTTTCTGAAATATGCAAACCTTTTTTCACCCAATCTTGATGAGTCACTGTGGTAATGATCAGTTCACTAAGCCCACTTGGCTGCCCAATTTTCACTCTTCTAGGTTGAAGCGTTCGTTTACAGTAAGAGTTTGAATTTTTAGGTTTCACTCTGTTTTCTCCTATATAGATAGAGGTTTTGGAACTCTATATGAAACACGGTTTGTGCTAGATCTTTGAAAATTGACAAAATAAAGTAGTTCTAGGTTCTGTGTCTATGGTTTGTTTTCTCTTGAAGCAGCCCTAACTAGAGACTGCCTAAATACACTTTCATTGGAAAGGTGTGACAAGCGTCCAAAAGTACTGGTTTTCTGAAATCTCGGCAAACATTTTTTCACCAATCTTGATAATTCTCTGTGGTAGTGATCAGTTAACTAAGTCCACTTGGCTGCCCAATTTTCACTCTTCTAGGTTGAAGCGTTCGTTTCCAGTAAGAGTTTGAATTTTTAGGTTTCACTCTGTTTTCTCCTATATAGATAGATGTTTTGGGAACATTAAATGAAACACGGTTTGTGCTAGCTCTTTGATAATTGACAAAATAAAGTAGTTTTAGGTTCTGTGTCTATGGTTTGTTTCCTCTTGAAGCAGCCCTAACTAGAGACTGCCTAAATACACTTTCATTGGAAAGGTGTGCCAAGCGTCCAAAAATACTGGTTTTCTGAAATCTCGGCAAACATTTTTTCACCCAATCTTGATGATTCTCTGTAGTAGTGACCAGTTCACTAAGTCCACTTGGCTGCCCAATTTTCACTCTTCTAGGTTGAAGCGTTCGTTTCCAGTAAGAGTTTGAATTTTTAGGTATCACTCTGTTTTCTCCAATATAGATAGATGTGTTGGGAACTCTAAATGAAACACGGTTTGTGCTAGCTCTTTGAAAATTGACAAAATAAAGTAGTTCTAAGTTCTGTCTCTATGGTTTGTTTCCTCTTGAAGCAGCCCTAAGCAGAGACTGCCTAAAGACATTTTCATTGGAAAGTTGTGCCAAGCGTCCAAAAGTACTGGTTTTCTGAAATCTCGGCAATATTTTTTCACCCAATCTTGATGATTCTCTGTGGTAATGATCAGTTCACTAAGTCCACTTGGCTGCCCCATTTTCACTCTTCTAGGTTGAAGCGTTCATTTCCAATTAGAGTTTGAATTTTTAGGTTTCACTCTGTTTTCTCCTACATAGATAGATGTGTTTGGAACTCTAAATGAAACACGGTTTGTGCTAGATCCTTGAAAATTGACAAAATAAAGTAGTTTTAGGTTCTATCTGTATGGTTTGTTTCCTCTAGAAGATGCCCTAACTAGAGACTGCCTAAACACACTTTCATTGGAAAGGTGTGCCAAGCGTCCAAAAGTACTGGTTTTCTGAAATCTCGGCAAACCTTTTTTCACCCAATCTTGATGAGACATTGTGGTAATGATCAGTTCACTAAGCCCACTTGGCTGCCCAATTTTCACACTCTAGGTTGAAGCGTTCGTTTCCAGTAAGAGTTTGATTTTTAGGTTTCACTCTGTTTTCTCCTATATAGATAGATGTTTTTGGAACTCTAAATGAAACACGGTTTGTGCTAGATCTTTGAAAATTGACAAAATAAAGTAGTTTTAGGTTCTGTGTCTATGGTTTGTTTCCTCCTGAAGCAGCCCTAACTAGAGACTGCCTAAATACACTTTCATTGGAAAGGTGTGCCAAGCGTCCAAAAGTACTGGTTTTCTGAAATCTCGGCAAACATTTTTTCACCCAATCTTGATGACACATTGTGATAATGATCAGTTCACTAAGCCCACCTGGCTGCCTAATTTTCACTCTTCTAGGTTGAAGCATTCGTTTCCAATAAGAGTTTGAATTTTTAGGTTTCACTCTGTTTTCTCCTATATAGATAGATGTGTTGGGAAATCTAAATGAAACACGGTAGGTGCTAGCTTTTTGAAAATTGAAAAAAAAAAGTAGTTTTAGGTTCAGTCTCTATGGTTTGTTTCCTCTTGAAGCAACCCTAACTAGAGACTGATTAAATACACTTTCATTGGAAAGGTGTGCCAAGCGTCCAAAAGTACTGGTTTTCTGAAATCTCGGCAAAGATTTTTTCACCCAATCTTGATCTTTCTCTGTGGTAGTGATCAGTTCACTACGTCCAATTGGCTGCCCAATTTTCACTCTTCTAGGTTGAAGCGTTCGTTTCCAATAAGAGTTTGAATTTTTAGGTATCACTCTGTTTTCTCCTATATAGATAGATGTGTTGGGAACTCTAAATGAAACACGGTTTGTGCTAGTCTTTGAAAATTGAGAAAATAAACTAGTTCTAAGTTCTGTCTCTAAGGTTTGTTTCCTCTTGAAGCAGCCCTAAGCAGAGACTGCCTAAAGACATTTTCATTGGGAAGGTGTGCCAAGCGTCCAAAAGTACTGGTTTTCTGAAATCTCGGCAAACCTTTTTGCACCCAATCTTGATGATACTCTGTGGTAGTGATCAGTTCACTAAGTCCACTTGGCTGCCATATTTTTACTCTTCTAGGTTGAAGCGTTCGTTTCCAGTAAGAGTTTGAATTTTTAGGTATCACTCTGTTTTCTCCTATATAGATAGATGTGTTGGGAACTCTAAATGAAACACGGTTTGTGCTAGATTTTTGAAAATTGACAAAATAAAGTAGTTTTAGGTTCTTTGTCTATGGTTTGTTTCTTCTTGAAGCAGCCCTAACTACAGAATGCCTAAATACACTTTCATTGGAAAGGTGTGCCAAGCGTCCAAAAGTACTGGTTTTCTGAAATCTCGGCAAACGTTTTTTCACCCAATCTTGATGAGACATTGTGGTAATGATGAGTTCACTAACCCCACTTGGCTGCCCAATTTTCACACTCTAGGTTGAAGCGTTGTTTCCAGTAAGAGTTTGAATTTTAGTTTCACTCTGTTTTCTCCTATATAGATAGATGTGTTGGGAACTCTAAATGAAACACGGTTTGTGCTAGCTCTTTGAAAATTGACAAAATAAAGTAGTTCTAAGTTCTGTCTCTATGGTTTCTTTCCTCTTGAAGCAGCCTTACCTAGAGACTGCCTAAATACACTTTCATTGGAAAGGTGTGCCAAGCGTCCAAACGTACTGGTTTTCTTAAATCTCGGCAAACCTCTTTTCACCCAATCTTGATGAGACATTTGTGGTAATGATCAGTTCACTAAGCCCACTTGGCTCCCTAATTTTCACACTCTACGTTGAAGCGTTCGTTTCCAGTAAGAGTTTGAATTTTTAGGTTTCACTCTGTTTCCTCCTATATAGATAGATGTGTTGGGAACTCTAAATGAAACACGGTTTGTGCTAGCTCTTTGAAAATTGACAAAATAAAGTAATTTTATGTTCTGTGTCTATGGTTTGTTTCCTCTTGAAGCAGCCCTAACTACAGACTGCCTAAATACACTTTCATTGGAAAGGTGTGCCAAGCGTCCAAAAGGAATGGTTTTCTGAAATCTCGGCAAACATTTTTTCACCCAATCTTGATGATTCTCTGTGGTAATGACCAGTTCACTAAGTCCACTTGGCTGCCAAATTTTCACTCTTCTAGGTTGAAGCGTTCGTTTCCAATAAGCGTTTGATTTTTAGGTTTCACTCTGTTTTCTCCAATATAGATAGATGTGTTGGGAACTCTAAATGAAACACGGTTTGTGCTAGCTCTTTGATAATTGACAAAATAAAGTAGTTTTAGGTTCTCTCTCTATGGTTTGTTTCCTCTTGAAGCAGCCCTAACTAGAGACTGCCTAAATACACTTTCATTGGAAAGGTGTGCCAAGCGTCCAAAAGTACTGGTTTTCTGAAATCTCGGCAAACATTTTTTCACCCAATCTTGATGATTCTCTGTGGTAGTGACCAGTTCACTAAGTCCACTTGGCTGCCCAATTTTGACTCTTCTAGGTTGAAGCGTTCGTTTCCAGTAAGAGTTTGAATTTTTAGGTATCACTCTGTTTTCTCCTATATAGATAGATGTGTTGGGAACTCTAAATGAAACACGGTTTGTGCTAGCTCTTTGAAAATTGACAAAATAAAGTAGTTCAAAGTTCTGTCTTTAAGGTTTGTTTCCTCTTGAAGCAGCCCTAAGCAGAGACTGCCTAAAGACATTTTCATTGGAAAGGTGTGCCAAGCGTCCAAAAGTACTGGTTTTCTGAAATCTCGGCAAATATTTTTTCACCCAATCTTGATGATTCTCTGTGGTAATGATCAGTTCACTAAGTCCACGTGGCTGCATAATTTTCAATCTTCTAGGTTGAAGCTTTCGTTTCCAATAAGAGTTTGAATTTTTAGGTTTCACTCTGTTTTATCCTATATAGATAGATGTGTTTGGAACTCTAAATGAAACACGGTTTGTGCTAGATCTTTGAAAATTGACAAAATAAAGTAGTTTTAGGTTCTGTCTCTATGGTTTGTTTCCTCTAGAAGCAGCCCTAACTAGAGACTGCCTAAACACACTTTCATTGGAAAGGTGTGCCAAGCGTCCAAAAGTACTGGTTTTCTGAAATCTCGGCAAACCTTTTTTCACCCAATCTTGATGAGACATTGTGGTAATGATCAGTTCACTAAGCCCACTTGGCTGCCCAATTTTCACACTCTAGGTTGAAGCGTTCGTTTCCAGTAAGAGTTTGAATTTTTAGGTTTCACTCTGTTTTCTCCTATATAGATAGATGTTTTTGGAACTCTAAATGAAACACGGTTTGTGCTAGATCTTTGAAAATTGACAAAATAAAGTAGTTTTAGGTTCTGTGTCTATGGATTGTTTCCTCTTGAAGCAGCCCTAACTAGAGACTGCCTAAAGACATTTTCATTGGAAAGGTGTGCCAAGCGTCCAAAAGTATTGGTTTTCTTAAATCTCGGCAAATATTTTTTCACCCAATCTGGATGATTCTCTGTGGTAGTGATCAGTTCACTAAGTCCACTTGGCTGCCCTATTTTCACTCTTCTAGGTTGAAGCGTTCGTTTCCACTAAGAGTTTGAATGTTTACGTTTCACTATGTTTTCTCCTATATAGATAGAGATTTTGGAACTCTAAATGAAACACGGTTTGTGCTAGCTCTTTGAAATTTGACAAAGGAAAGTAGTTTCAGGTTCTGTCTCTATGGTTTGTTTCCTCTTGAAGCAGCCCTACCTAGAGACTGCCTAAATACACTTTCATTGGAATGGTGTGCCAAGCGTCCAAACGTACTGTTTTTCTTAAATCTCGGCAAACATTTTTTCACCCAATCTTGATGATTCTCTGTGGTAGTGATCAGTTCACTAAGTCCACTTGGCTGCCCAATTTTCACTCTTCTAGGTTGAAGCGTTCGTTTCCAGTAAGAGTTTGAATTTTTAGGTTTCACTCTGTTTTCTCCTATACAGATAGATGTGTTGGGAACTCTAAATGAAACACGCTTTGTGCTATCTCTTTGAATATTGACAAAATAAAGTAGTTTTAGGTTCTGTCTCTATGGTTTGTTTCCTCTTGAAGCAGCCCTAACTAGAGACTGCCTAAATACACTTTCATTGGAAAGGTGTGCCAAGCGTCCAAAAGTACTGGTTTTCTGAAATCTCGGCAAACATTTTTTCACCCAATCTTAATGATTCTCTGTGGTAGTGACCAGTTCACTAAGTCCACTTGGCTGCCCAATTATCACTCTTCTAGGTTGAAGCGTTCGTTTACAGTAAGAGTTTGAATTTTTAGGTTTCACTCTGTTTTCTCCTATATAGATAGATGTTTTGGGAACATTAAATGAAACACGGTTTATGCTAGCTCTTTGAAAATTGACAAAATAAAGTAGTTTTAGGTTCTGTCTCTATGGTTTGTTTCCTCTTGAAGCAGCCCGAACTAGAGAATGCCTAAATACACTTTCACTGGAAAGGTGTGCCAAGCGTCCAAACGTACTGGTTTTCTTAAATCTCGGCAAACATTTTTTCACCCAATCTTCATGATTCTCTGTTGTAGTGATCAGTTCACTAAGTCCACTTCGCTGACCAATTTTCACTCTTCTAGGTTGAAGCGTTCCTTTCCAGTAAGAGTTTGAATTTTTAGGTATCACTCTGTTTTCTCCTATGTAGATAGATGTGTTTGGAACTCTAAATGAAACACGGTTTGTGCTAGCTCTTTGAAATTTGACAAAATAAAGTAGTTTTAGGTTCTGTCTCTCTGGTTTGTTTCCTCTTGAAGCAGCCCTACCTAGACACAGCCTAAATACACTTTCATTGGAAAGGTGTGCCAAGCGTCCAAACGTACTGGTTTTCTTAAATCTCGGCAAACCTTTTTTCACCCAATCTTGATGATTCTCTGTGGTAATGATCAGTTCACTAAGTCCACTTGGCTGCCCAATTTTCACTCTTCTAAGTTGAAGCGTTCCTATGCAGTAAGAGTTTGAATTTTTAGGTATCACTCTGTATTCTCCTATGTAGATAGATGTGTTTGGAACTCTAAATGAAACACGGTTTGTGCTAGCTCTTTGAAATTTGACAAAATAAAGTAGTTTTAGGTTCTGTCTCTATGGTTTGTTTCCTCTTGAAGCAGCCCTACCTAGAGACTGCCTAAATACACTTTCATTGGAAAGGTGTGCCAAGCGTACAAACGTAATGGTTTTCTTAAATCTCGGCAAACATTTTTTCACCCAATCTTGATGATTCTCTGTGGTAGTGATCAGTTCAGTAAGTCCACTTGGCTGCCCAATTTTCACTCTTCTAGGTTGAAGCGTTCGTTTCCAGTAAGAGTTTGAATTTTTAGGTATCACTCTGTTTTCTCCTCTATAGATAGATGTGTTGGGAACTCTAAATGAAACACGGTTTGTGCTAGGTTTTTGAAAATTGACAAAATAAAGTAGTTCTAAGTTCTTTCTCTAAGGTTTGTTTCCTCTTGAAGCAGCCCTAAGCAAAGACTGCCTAAAGACATTTTCATTGGAAAGGTGTGCCAAGCGTCCAAAAGTACTGGTTTTCTGAAATCTCGGCAAACCTTTTTTCACCCAATCTTGATGAGACACTGTGGTAATGATCAGTTCACTAAGCCCACTTGGCTGCCCAATTTTCACTCTTCTAGGTTGAAGCATTCTTTTACAGTAAGAGTTTGAATTTTTAGGTTTCACTCTGTTTTCTCCTATATAGATAGATGTTTTGGAACTCTAAATGAAACACGGTTTATGCTAGCTCTTTGAAAATTGACAAAATAAAGTAGTTTTAGGTTCTGTCTCTATGGTTTGTTTCCTCTTGAAGCAGCCCGAACTAGAGAATGCCTAAATACACTTTCATTGGAAAGGTGTGCCAAGCGTCCAAAAGTACTGGTTTTCTGAAATATGCAAACCTTTTTTCACCCAATCTTGATGAGTCACTGTGGTAATGATCAGTTCACTAAGCCCACTTGGCTGCCCAATTTTCACTCTTCTAGGTTGAAGCGTTCGTTTACAGTAAGAGTTTGAATTTTTAGGTTTCACTCTGTTTTCTCCTATATAGATAGAGGTTTTGGAACTCTATATGAAACACGGTTTGTGCTAGATCTTTGAAAATTGACAAAATAAAGTAGTTCTAGGTTCTGTGTCTATGGTTTGTTTTCTCTTGAAGCATCCCTAACTAGAGACTGCCTAAATACACTTTCAATGGAAAGGTGTGACAAGCGTCCAAAAGTACTGGTTTTCTGAAATCTCGGCAAACATTTTTTCACCCAATCTTGATAATTCTCTGTGGTAGTGATCAGTTAACTAAGTCCACTTGGCTGCCCAATTTTCACTCTTCTAGGTTGAAGCGTTCGTTTCCAGTAAGAGTTTGAATTTTTAGGTTTCACTCTGTTTTCTCCTATATAGATAGATGTTTTGGGAACATTAAATGAAACACGGTTTGTGCTAGCTCTTTGATAATTGACAAAATAAAGTAGTTTTAGGTTCTGTGTCTATGGTTTGTTTCCTCTTGAAGCAGCCCTAACTAGAGACTGCCTAAATACACTTTCATTGGAAAGGTGTGCCAAGCGTCCAAAAATACTGGTTTTCTGAAATCTCGGCAAACATTTTTTCACCCAATCTTGATGATTCTCTGTAGTAGTGACCAGTTCACTAAGTCCACTTGGCTGCCCAATTTTCACTCTTCTAGGTTGAAGCGTTCGTTTCCAGTAAGAGTTTGAATTTTTAGGTATCACTCTGTTTTCTCCAATATAGATAGATGTGTTGGGAACTCTAAATGAAACACGGTTTGAGCTAGCTCTTTGAAAATTGACAAAATAAAGTAGTTTTAGGTTCTGTCTTTATGGTTTGTTTCCTCTTGAAGCAGCCCTAAGCAGAGACTGCCGAAAGACATTTTCATTGGAAAGGTGTGCCAAGCGTCCAAAAGGATTGGTTTTCTGAAATCTCGGCAAACCTTTTTTCACCCAATCTTGATGAGACATTGTGGTAATGATCAGTTCACTAAGCCCACTTGGCTGCGCAATTTTCACACTCTACGTTGAAGCGTTCGTATCCAGTAAGAGTTTGAATTTTTAGGTTTCACTCTGTTTTCTCCTATATAGATAGATGTGTTGGGAACTATAAATGAAACACGGTTTGTGCTAGCTCTTTGAAAATTGACAAAATAAAGTAGTTCTAAGTTCTGTCTCTATGGTTTGTTTCCTATTGAAGCAGCCCTACCTAGAGACTGCCTAAATACACTTTCTTTGGAAAGGTGTGCCAAGCGTCCAAAAGTACTGGTTTTCTGAAATCTCGGCAAACATTTTTTCACCCAATCTTCATGATTCTCTGTGGTAGTGATCAGGTCACTAAGTCCTCTTGGCTGCCCAATTTTCACTCTTCTAGGTTGAAGCGTTCGTTTCCAGAAAGAGTTTGAATTTTTAGGTTTCACTCTGTTTTCTCCTTTATAGATAGATGTGTTGGGAACTCTAAATGAAACACGGTTTGTGCTAGCTCTTTGAAAATTGACAAAATAAAGTAGTTCTAAGTTCTGTCTCTAAGGTTTGTTTCCTCTTGAAGCAGCCCTACCTAGAGACTGCCTAAATACACTTTCATTGGAAAGGTGTGCCAAGCGTCCAAACGTACTGGTTTTCTTAAATCTCGGCAAACATTTTTTCACCCAATCTTGATGATTCTCTGTGGTAGTGATCAGTTCAGTATGTCCACTTGGCTGCCCAATTTTCACTCTTCTAGGTTGAAGCGTTCGTTTCCAGTAAGAGTTTGAAATTTTAGGTTTCACTCTGTTTTCTCCTATATAGATAGATGTGTTTGGAACTCTAAATGAAACACGGTTTGTGCTAGCTCTTTGATAATTGACAAAATAAAGTAGTTTTAGGTTCTGTCTCTATGGTTTGTTTCCTCTTGAAGCAGCCCTAACTAGAGACTGCCTAAATACACTTTAATTGGAAAGGTGTGCCAAGCGTCCAAAAGGACTGGTTTTCTGAAATCTCGGCAAACATTTTTTCACCCAATCTTGATGATTCTCTGTGGTAGTGATGAGTTCACTAAGTCCACTTGGCTGCCCAATTTTCACTCTTCTAGGTTGAAGCGTTCATTTCCAGTAAGAGTTTGAATTTTTAGGTATCACTCTGTTTTATCCTATATAGATAGATGTGTTGGGAACTCTAAATGAAACACGGTTTGTGCTAGGTCTTTGAAAATTGAGAAAATAAAGTAGTTCTAAGTTCTGTCTCTAAGGTTTGTTTCCTCTTGAAGCAGCCCTAAGCAGAGACTGCCTAAAGACATTTTCATTGGAAAGGTGTTCCAAGCGTCCAAAAGTACTGGTTTTCTGAAATCCTGGCAAACCTTTTTTCACCCAATCTTGATGAGACATTGTGGTAATGATCAGTTCCACTAAGCCCACTTGGCTGCCAAATATTCACTCTTCTAGGTTGAAGCGTTCGTTTCCAGTAAGAGTTTGAATTTTTAGGTTTCACTCTGTTTTCTCCTATATAGATAGATGTGTTGGGAACTCTAAATGAAACACGGTTTGTGCTAGGTCTTTGAAAACTGAGAAAATAAAGTAGTTCTAAGTTCTGTCTCTAAGGTTTGTTTCCTCTTGAAGCAGCCCTAAGCAGAGACTGCCTAAAGACATTTTCATTGGAAAGGTGTGCCAAGCGTCCAAAGGATTGGTTTTCTGAAATCTCGGCAAACCTTTTTTCACCCAATCTTGATGAGACATTGTGGTAATGATCAGTTCCACTAAGCCCACTTGGCTGCCCAATTTTCACTCTTCTAGGTTGAAGCGTTCGTTTCCAGAAAGAGTTTGAATTTTTAGGTTTCACTCTGTTTTCTCCATTATAGATAGATGTGTTGGGAACTCTAAATGAAACACGGTTTGTGCTAGATCTTTGAAAATTGACAAAATAAAGTAGTTTTAGGTTCTGTGTCTATGGTTTGTTTCCTCTTGAAGCAGCCCTAACTAGAGACTGCCTAAATACACTTTAATTGGAAAGGTGTGCCAAGCGTCCAAAAGGACTGGTTTTCTGAAATCTCGGCAAACATTTTTTCACCCAATCTTGATGATTCTCTGTGGTAATGACCAGTTCACTAAGTCCACTTGGCTGCCCAATTTTCACTCTTCTAGGTTGAAGCGTTCGTTTCCAGTAAGAGTTTGAATTTTTAGGTTTCACTCTGTTTTCTCCTATATAGATAGATGTGTTGGGAACTCTACATGAAACACGGTTTGTGCTAGCTCTTTGAAAATTGAGAAAATAAAGTAGTTCTAAGTTCTGTCTCTATGGTTTCTTTCCTCTTGAAGCAGCCCTACCTAGAGACTGCCTAAATACACTTTCATTGGAAAGGTGTGCCAAGCGTCCAAACGTACTGGTTTTCTTAAATCTCGGCAAACATTTTTTCACCCAATCTTGATGATTCTCTGTGGTAGTGATCAGTTCACTAAGTCCACTTGGCTGCCCCATTTTCACTCTTCTAGGTTGAAGCGTTCGTTTCCAGTAAGAGTTTGAAATTTGAGGTTTCACTCTGTTTTCTCCTATATAGATAGATGTGTTTGGAACTCTAAATGAAACACGGTTTGTGCTAGCTCTTTGATAATTGACAAAATAAAGTAGTTTTAGGTTCTGTCTCTATGGTTTGTTTCCTCTTGAAGCAGCGCTAACTACAGACTGCCTAAATACACTTTCATTGGAAAGGTGTGCCAAGCGTCCAAAAGTACTGGTTTTCTGAAATCTCGGCAAACCTTTTTTCACCCAATCTTGATGAGACATTGTGGTAATGATCAGTTCCACTAAGCCTACTTGGCTGCCAAATTTTCACTCTTCTAGGTTGAAGCGTTCGTTTCCAGTAAGAGTTTGAATTTTTAGGTTTCACTCTGTTTTCTCCTATATAGATAGATGTGTTGGGAACTCTAAATGAAACACGGTTTGTGCTAGCTCTTTGATTATTGACAAAATAAAGTAGTTTTAGGTTCTGTCTTTATGGTTTGTTTCCTCTTGAAGCAGCCCTAAGCAGAGACTGCCGAAAGACATTTTCATTGGAAAGGTGTGCCAAGCGTCCAAAAGGATTGGTTTTCTGAAATCTCGGCAAACCTTTTTTCACCCAATCTTGATGAGACATTGTGGTAATGATCAGTTCACTAAGCCCACTTGGCTGCGCAATTTTCACACTCTACGTTGAAGCGTTCGTTTCCAGTAAGAGTTTGAATTTTTAGGTTTCACTCTGTTTTCTCCTATATAGATAGATGTGTTGGGAACTCTAAATGAAACACGGTTTCTGCTAGCTCTTTGAAAATTGACAAAATAAAGTAGTTCTAAGTTCTGTCTCTATGGTTTGTTTCCTCTTGAAGCAGCCCTACCTAGAGACTGCCTAAATACACTTTCATTGGAAAGGTGTGCCAAGCGTCCAAAAGTACTGGTTTTCTGAAATCTCGGCAAACATTTTTTCACCCAATCTTGATGATTCTCTGTGGTAGTGATCAGGTCACTAAGTCCTCTTGGCTGCCCAATTTTCACTCTTCTAGGTTGAAGCGTTCGTTTCCAGTAAGAGTTTGAATTTTTAGGTTTCACTCTGTTTTCTCCTATATAGATAGATGTGTTGGGAACTCTAAATGAAACACGGTTTGTGCTAGCTCTTTGATAATTGACAAAATAAAGTAGTTTTAGGTTCTGTCTCTATGGTTTGTTTCCTCTTCAAGCAGCCCTAACTGGAGACTGCCTAAATACACTTTCATTGGAAAGGTGTGCCAAGCGTCCAAAAGTACTGGTTTTCTGAAATCTCGGCAAACATTTTTTCACCCAATCTTGATGATTCTCTGTGGTAGTGATCAGTTCACTAAGCCCACTTGACTGCCCAATTTTCACTCTTCTAGGTTGAAGCGTTCGTTTCCAGAAAGAGTTTGAATTTTTAGGTTTCACTCTGTTTTCTCCATTATAGATAGATGTGTTGGGAACTCTAAATGAAACACGGTTTGTGCTAGATCTTTGAAAATTGACAAAATAAAGTAGTTTTAGGTTCTGTGTCTATGGTTTGTTTCCTCTTGAAGCAGCCCTAACTAGAGACTGCCTAAATACACTTTAATTGGAAAGGTGTGCCAAGCGTCCAAAAGGACTGGTTTTCTGAAATCTCGGCAAACATTTTTTCACCCAATCTTGATGATTCTCTGTGGTAATGACCAGTTCACTAAGTCCACTTGGCTGCCCAATTTTCACTCTTCTAGGTTGAAGCGTTCGTTTCCAGTAAGAGTTTGAATTTTTAGGTTTCACTCTGTTTTCTCCTATATAGATAGATGTGTTGGGAACTCTAAATGAAACACGGTTTGTGCTAGCTCTTTGAAAATTGAGAAAATAAAGTAGTTCTAAGTTCTGTCTCTATGGTTTGTTTCCTCTTGAAGCAGCCCTACCTAGAGACTGCCTAAATACACTTTCATTGGAAAGGTGTGCCAAGCGTCCAAACGTACTGGTTTTCTTAAATCTCGGCAAACATTTTTTCACCCAATCTTGATGATTCTCTGTGGTAGTGATCAGTTCACTAAGTCCACTTGGCTGCCCAATTTTCACTCTTCTAGGTTGAAGCGTTCGTTTCCAGTAAGAGTTTGAAATTTGAGGTTTCACTCTGTTTTCTCCTATATAGATAGATGTGTTTGGAACTCTAAATGAAACACGGTTTGTGCTAGCTCTTTGATAATTGACAAAATAAAGTAGTTTTAGGTTCTGTCTCTATGGTTTGTTTCCTCTTGAAGCAGCGCTAACTACAGACTGCCTAAATACACTTTCATTGGAAAGGTGTGCCAAGCGTCCAAAAGTACTGGTTTTCTGAAATCTCGGCAAACCTTTTTTCACCCAATCTTGATGAGACATTGTGGTAATGATCAGTTCCACTAAGCCCACTTGGCTGCCAAATTTTCACTCTTCTAGGTTGAAGCGTTCGTTTCCAGTAAGAGTTTGAATTTTAGGTTTCACTCTGTTTTCTCCTATATAGATAGATGTGTTGGGAACTCTAAATGAAACACGGTTTGTGCTAGCTCTTTGATAATTGACAAAATAAAGTAGTTTTAGGTTCTGTCTTTATGGTTTGTTTCCTCTTGAAGCAGCCCTAAGCAGAGACTGCCGAAAGACATTTTCATTGGAAAGGTGTGCCAAGCGTCCAAAAGGATTGGTTTTCTGAAATCTCGGCAAACCTTTTTTCACCCAATCTTGATGAGACATTGTGGTAATGATCAGTTCACTAAGCCCACTTGGCTGCCCAATTTTCACACTCTAGGTTGAAGCGTTCGTTTCCAGTAAGAGTTTGAATTTTTAGGTTTCACTCTGTTTTCTCCTATATAGATAGATGTGTTGGGAACTCTAAATGAAACACGGTTTGTGCTAGCTCTTTGAAAATTGACAAAATAAAGTAGTTTTAGGTTCTGTGTCTATGGTTTGTTTCCTCTTGAAGCAGCCCTAACTAGAGCCTGCCTAAATACACTTTAATTGGAAAGGTGTGCCAAGCGTCCAAAAGGACTGGTTTTCTGAAATCTCGGCAAACATTTTTTCACCCAATCTTGATGATTCTCTGTGGTAATGACCAGTTCACTTAGTCCACTTGGCTGCCCAATTTTCACTCTTCTAGGTTGAAGCGTTCGTTTCCAGTAAGAGTTTGAATTTTTAGGTTTCACTCTGTTTTCTCCTATATAGATAGATGTGTTGGGAACTCTAAATGAAACACGGTTTGTGCTAGCTCTTTGAAAATTGACAAAATAAAGTAGTTTTAGGTTCTGTGTCTATGGTTTGTTTCCTCTTGAAGCAGCCCTAACTAGAGACTGCCTAAATACACTTTAATTGGAAAGGTGTGCCAAGCGTCCAAAAGGACTGGTTTTCTGAAATCTCGGCAAACATTTTTTCACCCAATCTTGATGATTCTCTGTGGTAATGACCAGTTCACTTAGTCCACTTGGCTGCCCAATTTTCACTCTTCTAGGTTGAAGCGTACGTTTCCAGTAAGAGTTTGAATTTTTAGGTTTCACTCTGTTTTCTCCTATATAGATAGATGTGTTGGGAACTCTAAATGAAACACGGTTTGTGCTAGCTCTTTGAAAATTGACAAAATAAAGTAGTTCTAAGTTCTGTCTCTAAGGTTTGTTTCCTCTTGAAGCAGCCCTAAGCAGAGATGCCTAAAGACATTTTCATTGGGAAGGTGTGCCAAGCGTCCAAAAGTACTGGTTTTCTGAAATCTCGGCAAACCTTTTTTCACCCAATCTTGATGAGACATTGTGGTAATGATCAGTTCACTAAGCCCACTTGGCTGCCCAATTTTCACACTCTAGGTTGAAGCGTTCGTTTCCAGTAAGAGTTTGAATTTTTAGGTTTCACTCTGTTTTCTCCTATATAGATAGATGTGTTGGGAACTCTAAATGAAACACGGTTTGTGCTAGGTCTATGAAAATTGAGAAAATAAAGTAGTTCTAAGTTCTGTCTCTATGGTTTGTTTCCTCTTGAAGCAGCCCTAACTAGAGACTGCCTAAATACACTTTAATTGGAAAGGTGTGCCAAGCGTCCAAAAGGACTGGTTTTCTGAAATCTCGGCAAACATTTTTTCACCCAATCTTGATGATTCTCTGTGGTAATGACCAGTTCACTAAGTCCACTTGGCTGCCCAATTTTCACTCTTCTAGGTTGAAGCGTTCGTTTCCAGTAAGAGTTTGAATTTTTAGGTTTCACTCTGTTTTCTCCTATATAGATAGATGTGTTGGGAACTCTAAATGAAACACGGTTTGTGCTAGCTCTTTGAAAATTGAGAAAATAAAGTAGTTCTAAGTTCTGTCTCTATGGTTTGTTTCCTCTTGAAGCAGCCCTACCTAGAGACTGCCTAAATACACTTTCATTGGAAAGGTGTGCCAAGCGTCCAAACGTACTGGTTTTCTTAAATCTCGGCAAACATTTTTTCACCCAATCTTGATGATTCTCTGTGGTAGTGATCAGTTCACTAAGTCCACTTGGCTGCCCAATTTTCACTCTTCTAGGTTGAAGCGTTCGTTTCCAGTAAGAGTTTGAAATTTGAGGTTTCACTCTGTTTTCTCCTATATAGATAGATGTGTTTGGAACTCTAAATGAAACACGGTTTGTGCTAGCTCTTTGATAATTGACAAAATAAAGTAGTTTTAGGTTCTGTCTCTATGGTTTGTTTCCTCTTGAAGCAGCGCTAACTACAGACTGCCTAAATACACTTTCATTGGAAAGGTGTGCCAAGCGTCCAAAAGTACTGGTTTTCTGAAATCTCGGCAAACCTTTTTTCACCCAATCTTGATGAGACATTGTGGTAATGATCAGTTCCACTAAGCCCACTTGGCTGCCAAATTTTCACTCTTCTAGGTTGAAGCGTTCGTTTCCAGTAAGAGTTTGAATTTTAGGTTTCACTCTGTTTTCTCCTATATAGATAGATGTGTTGGGAACTCTAAATGAAACACGGTTTGTGCTAGCTCTTTGATAATTGACAAAATAAAGTAGTTTTAGGTTCTGTCTTTATGGTTTGTTTCCTCTTGAAGCAGCCCTAAGCAGAGACTGCCGAAAGACATTTTCATTGGAAAGGTGTGCCAAGCGTCCAAAAGGATTGGTTTTCTGAAATCTCGGCAAACCTTTTTTCACCCAATCTTGATGAGACATTGTGGTAATGATCAGTTCACTAAGCCCACTTGGCTGCGCAATTTTCACACTCTACGTTGAAGCGTTCGTTTCCAGTAAGAGTTTGAATTTTTAGGTTTCAATCTGTTTTCTCCTATATAGATAGATGTGTTGGGAACTCTAAATGAAACACGGTTTGTGCTAGCTCTTTGAAAATTGACAAAATAAAGTAGTTCTAATTTTTGTCTCTATGGTTTGTTTCCTCTTGAAGCAGCCCTAAGCAGAGACTGCCTAAATACACTTTCATTGGAAAGGTGTGCCAAGCGTCCAAAAGTACTGGTTTTCTGAAATCTCGGCAAACATTTTTTCACCCAATCTTCATGATTCTCTGTGGTAGTGATCAGGTCACTAAGTCCTCTTGGCTGCCCAATTTTCACTCTTCTAGGTTGAAGCGTTCGTTTCCAGTAAGAGTTTGAATTTTTAGGTTTCACTCTGTTTTCTCCTATATAGATAGAAGTGTTGGGAACTCTAAATGAAACACGGTTTGTGCTAGCTCTTTGATAATTGACAAAATAAAGTAGTTTTAGGTTCTGTCTCTATGGTTTGTTTGCTCTTGAAGCAGCCCTAACTGTAGACTGCCAAAATACACTTTCATTGGAAAGGTGTGCCAAGCGTCCAAAAGTACTGGTTTTCTGAAATCTCGGCAAACATTTTTTCACCCAATCTTGATGATTCTCTGTGGTAGTGATCAGTTCACTAAGCCCACTTGGCTGCCCAATTTTCACTCTTCTAGGTTGAAGCGTTCGTTTCCAGTAAGAGTTTGAATTTTTAGGTTTCACTCTGTTTTCTCCTATATAGATAGATGTGTTGGGAACTCTAAATGAAACACGGTTTGTGCTAGCTCTTTGAAAATTGACAAAATAAAGTAGTTTTAGGTTCTGTGTCTATGGTTTGTTTCCTCTTGAAGCAGCCCTAACTAGAGACTGCCTAAATACACTTTAATTGGAAAGGTGTGCCAAGCGTCCAAAAGGACTGGTTTTCTGAAATCTCGGCAAACATTTTTTCACCCAATCTTGATGATTCTCTGTGGTAATGACCAGTTGACTTAGTCCACTTGGCTGCCCAATTTTCACTCTTCTAGGTTGAAGCGTACGTTTCCAGTAAGAGTTTGAATTTTTAGGTTTCACTCTGTTTTCTCCTATATAGATAGATGTGTTGGGAACTCTAAATGAAACACGGTTTGTGCTAGCTCTTTGAAAATTGACAAAATAAAGTAGTTCTAAGTTCTGTCTCTATTGTTTGTTTCCTCTTGAAGCAGCCCTAAGCAGAGACTGCCGAAAGACATTTTCATTGGAAAGGTGTGCCAAGCGTCCAAAAGGATTGGTTTTCTGAAATCTCGGCAAACATTTTTTCACCCAGTCTTGATGAGACATTGTGGTAATGATCAGTTCACTAAGCCCACTTGGCTGCGCAATTTTCACACTCTACATTGAAGCGTTCGTTTCCAGTAAGAGTTTGAATTTTTAGGTTTCACTCTGTTTTCTCCTATATAGATAGATGTGTTGGGAACTCTAAATGAAACACGGTTTGTGCTAGATCTTTGAAAATTGACAAAATAAAGTAGTTCTAAGTTCTGTCTCTAAGGTTTGTTTCCTCTTGACGCAGCCCTAAGCAGAGACTGCCTAAAGACATTTTCATTGGAAAGGTGTGCCTAGCGTCCAAAAGTACTGGTTTTCTGAAATCTCGGCAAACCTTTTTTCACCCAATCTTGATGAGACATTTTGGTAATGACCAGTTTACTAAGCCCACTTGGCTGCCAAATTTTCACTCTTCTAGGTTGAAGCGTTCGTTTCCAGTAAGAGTTTGAATTTTTAGGTTTCACTCTGTTTTCTCCTATATAGATAGATGTGTTGGGAACTCTAAATGAAACACGGTTTGTGCTAGCTCTTTGATAATTGACAAAATAAAGTAGTTTTAGGTTCTGTCTTTATGGTTTGTTTCCTCTTGAAGCAGCCCTAAGCAGAGACTGCCGAAAGACATTTTCATTGGAAAGGTGTGCCAAGCGTCCAAAAGGATTGGTTTTCTGAAATCTCGGCAAACCTTTTTTCACCCAATCTTGATGAGACATTGTGGTAATGATCAGTTCACTAAGCCCACTTGGCTGCGCAATTTTCACACTCTACGTTGAAGCGTTCGTTTCCAGTAAGAGTTTGAATTTTTAGGTTTCACTCTGTTTTCTCCTATATAGATAGATGTGTTGGGAACTCTAAATGAAACACGGTTTGTGCTAGCTCTTTGAAAATTGACAAAATAAAGTAGTTCTAAGTTCTGTCTCTATGGTTTGTTTCCTCTTGAAGCAGCCCTACCTAGAGACTGCCTAAATACACTTTCATTGGAAAGGTGTGCCAAGCGTCCAAAAGTACTGGTTTTCTTAAATCTCGGCAAACATTTTTTCACCCAATCTTGATGATTCTCTGTGGTAGTGATCAGGTCACTAAGTCCTCTTGGCTGCCCAATTTTCACTCTTCTAGGTTGAAGCGTTCGTTTCCAGTAAGAGTTTGAATTTTTAGGTTTCACTCTCTTTTCTCCTATATAGATAGATGTGTTGGGAACTCTAAATGAAATACGGTTTGTGCTAGCTCTTTGATAATTGACAAAATAAAGTAGTTTTAGGTTCTGTCTCTATGGTTTGTTTCCTCTTCAAGCAGCCCTAACTGGAGACTGCCTAAATACACTTTCATTGGAAAGGTGTGCCAAGCGTCCAAAAGTACTGGTTTTCTGAAATCTCGGCAAACATTTTTTCACCCAATCTTGATGATTCTCTGTGGTAGTGATCAGTTCACTAAGCCCACTTGACTGCCCAATTTTCACTCTTCTAGGTTGAAGCGTTCGTTTCCAGAAAGAGTTTGAATTTTTAGGTTTCACTCTGTTTTCTCCATTATAGATAGATGTGTTGGGAACTCTAAATGAAACACGGTTTGTGCTAGATCTTTGAAAATTGACAAAATAAAGTAGTTTTAGGTTCTGTGTCTATGGTTTGTTTCCTCTTGAAGCAGCCCTAACTAGAGACTGCCTAAATACACTTTAATTGGAAAGGTGTGCCAAGCGTCCAAAAGTACTGGTTTTCTGAAATCTCGGCAAACATTTTTTCACCCAATCTTGATGATTCTCTGTGGTAATGACCAGTTCACTAAGTCCACTTGGCTGCCCAATTTTCACTCTTCTAGGTTGAAGCGTTCGTTTCCAGTAAGAGTTTGAATTTTTAGGTTTCACTCTGTTTTCTCCTATATAGATAGATGTGTTGGGAACTCTAAATGAAACACGGTTTGTGCTAGCTCTTTGAAAATTGAGAAAATAAAGTAGTTCTAAGTTCTGTCTCTATGGTTTGTTTCCTCTTGAAGCAGCCCTACCTAGAGACTGCCTAAATACACTTTCATTGGAAAGGTGTGCCAAGCGTCCAAACGTACTGGTTTTCTTAAATCTCGGCAAACATTTTTTCACCCAATCATGATGATTCTCTGTGGTAGTGATCAGTTCACTAAGCCCACTTGGCTGCCCAATTTTCACTCTTCTAGGTTGAAGCGTTCGTTTCCAGTAAGAGTTTGAATTTTTAGGTTTCACTCTGTTTTCTCCTATATAGATAGATGTGTTGGGAACTCTAAATGAAACACGGTTTGTGCTAGCTCTTTGAAAATTGACAAAATAAAGTAGTTTTAGGTTCTGTGTCTATGGTTTGTTTCCTCTTGAAGCAGCCCTAACTAGAGACTGCCTAAATACACTTTAATTGGAAAGGTGTGCCAAGCGTCCAAAAGGACTGGTTTTCTGAAATCTCGGCAAACATTTTTTCACCCAATCTTGATGATTCTCTGTGGTAATGACCAGTTCACTTAGTCCACTTGGCTGCCCAATTTTCACTCTTCTAGGTTGAAGCGTACGTTTCCAGTAAGAGTTTGAATTTTTAGGTTTCACTCTGTTTTCTCCTATATAGATAGATGTGTTGGGAACACTAAATGAAACACGGTTTGTGCTAGCTCTTTGAAAATTGACAAAATAAAGTAGTTCTAAGTTCTGTCTCTAAGGTTTGTTTCCTCTTGAAGCAGCCCTAAGCAGAGACTGCCTAAAGACATTTTCATTGGGAAGGTGTGCCAAGCGTCCAAAAGTACTGGTTTTCTGAAATCTCGGCAAACCTTTTTTCACCCAATCTTGATTAGACATTGTGGTAATGATCAGTTCACTAAGCCCACTTGGCTGCCCAATTTTCACACTCTAGGTTGAAGCGTTCGTTTCCAGTAAGAGTTTGAATTTTTAGGTTTCACTCTGTTTTCTCCTATATAGATAGATGTGTTGGGAACTCTAAATGAAACACGGTTTGTGCTAGCTCTTTGAAAATTGACAAAATAAAGTAGTTTTAGGTTCTGTGTCTATGGTTTGTTTCCTCTTGAAGCAGCCCTAACTAGAGACTGCCTAAATACACTTTAATTGGAAAGGTGTGCCAAGCGTCCAAAAGGACTGGTTTTCTGAAATCTCGGCAAACATTTTTTCACCCAATCTTGATGATTCTCTGTGGTAATGACCAGTTCACTTAGTCCACTTGGCTGCCCAATTTTCACTCTTCTAGGTTGAAGCGTACGTTTCCAGTAAGAGTTTGAATTTTTAGGTTTCACTCTGTTTTCTCCTATATAGATAGATGTGTTGGGAACTCTAAATGAAACACGGTTTGTGCTAGCTCTTTGAAAATTGACAAAATAAAGTAGTTCTAAGTTCTGTCTCTAAGGTTTGTTTCCTCTTGAAGCAGCCCTAAGCAGAGACTGCCTAAAGACATTTTCATTGGGAAGGTGTGCCAAGCGTCCAAAAGTACTGGTTTTCTGAAATCTCGGCAAACCTTTTTTCACCCAATCTTGATTAGACATTGTGGTAATGATCAGTTCACTAAGCCCACTTGGCTGCCCAATTTTCACACTCTAGGTTGAAGCGTTCGTTTCCAGTAAGAGTTTGAATTTTTAGGTTTCACTCTGTTTTCTCCTATATAGATAGATGTGTTGGGAACTCTAAATGAAACACGGTTTGTGCTAGGTCTATGAAAATTGAGAAAATAAAGTAGTTCTAAGTTCTGTCTCTATGGTTTGTTTCCTCTTGAAGCAGCCCTACCTAGAGACTGCCTAAATACACTTTCATTGGAAAGGTGTGCCACGCATTCAAAAGTACTGGTTTTCTGAAATCTCGGCAAACATTTTTTCACCCAATCTTGATGATTCTCTGTGGTAATGATCAGTTCACTAAGTCCACTTGGCTGACCAATTTTCACTCTTCTAGGTTGAAGCGTTCGTTTCCAGTAAAAGTTTGAATTTTTAGGTTTCACTCTGTTTTCTCCTATATAGATAGATGTGTTGGGAACTCTAAATGAAACACGGTTTGTGCTACCTCTTTGATAAGTGACAAAATAAAGTAGTTTTAGGTTCTGTCTCTATGGTTTGTTTCCTCTTGAAGCAGCCCTAACTGGAGACTGCCTAAATAAACTTTCATTTGAAAGGTGTGCCAAGCGTCCAAAAGTACTGGTTTTCTGAAATCTCGGCAAACATTTTTTCACCCATCCTGATGATTCTCTGTCGTAGTGATCAGTGCACTAAGCCCACTTGGCTGCCCAATTTTCACTCTTCTAGGTTGAAGCGTTCCTTTCCAGTAAGAGTTTGAATTTTTAGGTTTTACTCTGTTTTCTCCTATATAGATAGATGTGTTGGGAACTCTAAATGAAACACGGTTTGTGCTAGCTCTTTGAAAATTGACAAAATAAAGTAGTTCTAAGTTCTGTCTCTAAGGCTTGTTTCCTCTTGAAGCAGCCCTAAGCAGACTGCCTAAAGACATTTTCATTGGAAAGGTGTGACAAGCGTCCAAAAGTACTGGTTTTCTGAAATCTCGGCAAACGTTTTTTCACCCAACCTTGATGAGACATTGTGGTAATGATCAGTTCACTAAGCCCACTTGGTTGCCCAATTTTCACACTCTAGGTTGAAGCGTTCGTTTCCAGTAAGAGTTTGAATTTTTAGGTTTCACTCTGTTTTCTCCTATACAGATAGATGTGTTGGGAACTCTAAATGAAACACGGTTTGTGCTAACTCTTTGAAAATTGAGAAAATAAAGTAGTTCTAAGTTCTGTCTCTATGGTTTGTTTCCTCTTGAAGCAGCCCTACCTAGAGACTGCCTAAATACACTTTCATTGAAAAGGTGTGCCAAGCGTCCAAAAGTACTGGTTTTCTGAAATCTCGGCAAACATTTTTTCACCGAATCTTGATGATTCTCTGTGGTAATGATCAGTTCACTACGTCCACTTGGCTGCCCAATTTTCACTCTTGTAGGTTGAAGCGTTCGTTTCCAGAAAGAGTTTGAATTTTTAGGTTTCACTCTGTTTTCTCCTTTATAGATAGATGTGTTGGGAACTCTAAATGAAACACGGTTTGTGCTAGATCTTTGAAAATTGACAAAATAAAGTAATTTTAGGTTCTTTGTCTATGGTTTGTTTCCTCTTGAAGCAGCCCTAACTAGAGACTGCCTAAATACACTTTCATTGGAAAGGTGTGCCAAGCGTCCAAAAGGACTGGTTTTCTGAAATCTCGGCAAACATTTTTTCACCCAATCTTGAGGATTCTCTGTGGTAATGACCAGTTCACTGAGTCCACTTGGCTGCCCAATTTTCACTCTTCTAGGTTGAAGCGTTCGTTTCCAGTAAGAGTTTGAATTTTTAGGTTTCACTCTGTTTTCTCCTATATAGATAGATGTGTTGGGAACTCTAAATGAAACACGGTTTGTGCTAGCTCTTTGAAAATTGACAAAATAAAGTAGTTCTAAGTTCTGTCTCTATTGTTTGTTTCCTCTTGAAGCAGCCCTAAGCAGAGACTGCCGAAAGACATTTTCATTGGAAAGGTGTGCCAAGCGTCCAAAAGGATTGGTTTTCTGAAATCTCGGCAAACCTTTTTTCACCCAATCTTGATGAGACATTGTGGTAATGATCAGTTCACTAAGCCCACTTGGCTGCGCAATTTTCACACTCTACGTTGAAGCGTTCGTTTCCAGTAAGAGTTTGAATTTTTAGGTTTCACTCTGTTTTCTCCTATATAGATAGATGTGTTGGGAACTCTAAATGAAACACGGTTTGTGCTAGATCTTTGAAAATTGACAAAATAAAGTAGTTCTAAGTTCTTTCTCTAAGGTTTGTTTCCTCTTGACGCAGCCCTAAGCAAGACTGCCTAAAGACATTTTCATTGGAAAGGTGTGCCTAGCGTCCAAAAGTACTGGTTTTCTGAAATCTCGGCAAACCTTTTTTCACCCAATCTTGATGAGACATTTTGGTAATGACCAGTTCACTAAGCCCACTTGGCTGCCCAATTTTCACTCTTCTAGGTTGAAGCGTTCGTTTCCAGTAAGAGTTTGAAATTTAGGTTTCACTCTGTTTTCTCCTATGTAGATAGATGTGTTGGGAACTCTAAATGAAACACGGTTTGTGCTAGCTCTTTGATAATTGACTAAATAAAGTAGTTTTAGGTTCTGTCTCTATGGTTTGTTTTTTCGTGAAGCAGCCCTAACTGGAGACTGCCTAAATACACTTTCATTTGAAAGGTGTGCCAAGCGTCCAAAAGTACTGGTTTTCTGAAATCTCGGCAAACCTTTTTTCACCCAATCTTGATGAGACATTTTGGTAATGACCAGTTCACTAAGCCCACTTGGCTGCCCAATTTTCACTCTTCTAGGTTGAAGCGTTCATTTCCAGAAAGAGTTTGAATTTTTAGGTTTCACTCTGTTTTCTCCTTTATAGATAGATGTGTTGGGAACTCTAAATGAAACACGGTTTGTGCTAGATCTTTGAAAATTGACAAAATAAAGTAGTTCTAAGTTCTGTCTCTAAGTTTTGTTTCCTCTTGAAGCAGCCCTAAGCAGAGACTGCCTAAAGACGTTTTCATTGGAAAGGTGTGCCAAGCGTCCAAAAGTACTGGTTTTCTGAAATCTCGGCAAATTTTTTTTCACCCAATCTTGATGAGAAATTGTGGTAATGATCAGTTCAGTAAGCCCACGTGGCTGCCCAATTTTCACACTCTATGTTGAATCGTTGGTTTCCAGGAAGAGTTTGAATTTTTAGGTTTCACTCTGTTTTCTCCTATATAGATAGATGTGTTGAGAACTCTAAATGAAACACGGTTTGTGCTAGCTCTTTGAAATTTGACAAAATAAAGTAGTTTTAGGTTCTGTCTCTATGGTTTGTTTTCTCTTGAAGCAGCCCTACCTAGAGACTGCCTAAATACACTTTCATTGGAAAGGTGTGCCAAGCGTCCAAACGTACTGGTTTTCTGAAATCTCGGCAAACATTTTTTCACCCAATCTTGATGATTCTCTGTGGTAATGATCAGTTCACTAAGTCCACTTGGTTGCCCAATTGTCACTCTTCTAGATTGAAGCGTTCGTTTCCATTAACAGTTTGAATTTTTAGGTTTCACTCTGTTTTCTCCTATATAGATAGATGTGTTGGGAACTCTAAATGAAACACGGTTTGTGCTAGCTCTTTGAAAATTGATAAAATAAAGTAGTTCTAAGTTCTGCCTCTAACGTTTGTTTCCTCTTGAAGCCGCCCTAAGCAGAGACTGCCTAAATACACTTTCATTGGAAAGGTGTGCCAAGCGTCCAAACGTACTGGTTTTCTTAAATCTCGGCAAACATTGTTTCACCCAATATTGATGATTCTCTGTGGTAGTGATCAGTTCACTATGTCCACTTGGCTGCCCAATTTTCACTCTTCTAGGTTGAAGCGTTCGTTTCCAGTAAGAGTTTGAATTTTTAGGTTTCACTCTGTTTTCTCCTATATAGATAGATGTGTTTGGAACTCTAAATGAAACACGGTTTGTGCTAGATCTTTGAAAATTGACAAAATAAAGTAGTTTTTGGTTCTGTCTCTATGGTTTGTTTCCTCTTGAAGCAGCCCTAACTAGAGACTGCCTAAATACACTTTCATTGGAAAGGTGTGCCAAGCGTCCAAAGTACTGGTTTTCTTAAATCTCGGCAAACATTTTTTCACCCAATATTGATGATTCTCTGTGGTAGTGATCAGTTCACTAAGTCCACTTGGCTGCCCAATTTTCACTCTTCTAGGTGGAAGCGTTCGTTTTCAGTAAGAGTTTGAATTTTTAGGTTTCACTCTGTTTTCTCCTATATAGATAGATGTGTTTGGAACTCTAAATGAAACACGGTTTGTGCTAGATCTTTGAAAATTGACAAAACAAAGTAGTTTTTGGTTCTGTCTCTATGGTTTGTTTACTCTTGAAGCAGCCCTAACTAGAGACTGCCTAAATACACTTTCATTGGAAAGGTGTGCCAAGCGTCCAAAAGTACTGGTTTTCTGAAATCTCGGCAAACATTTTTTCACCCAATCTTGATGATTCTCTGTGGTAGTGATCAGTTCACTAAGCCTACATGGCTGCCCAATTTTCACTCTTATAGGTTGAAGCGTTCGTTATCAGTAAGAGTTTGAATTTTTAGGTTTCACTCTGTTTTCTCCTATATAGATAGATGTGTTTGGAACTCTAAATGAAACACGGTTTGTGCTAGAACTTTGAAAATTGACAAAATAAAGTAGTTTTAGGTTCTGTGTCTATGGTTTGTTTCCTCTTGAAGCAGCCCTAACTAGAGACTGCCTAAATACACTTTAATTGGAAACTTGTGCCAAGCGTCCAAAAGTACTGGTTTTCTGAAATCTCGGCAAACATTTTTTCACCCAATCTTGAGGATTCTCTGTGGTAATGACCAGTTCACTAAGTCCAATAGGCTGCCCAATTTTCACTCTTCTAGGTTGAAGCGTTCGTTTCCAGTAAGAGTTTGAATTTTTAGGTTTCACTCTGTTTTCTCCTATATAGATAGATGTGTTGGGAACTCTAAATGAAACACGGTTTGTGCTAGCTCTTTGAAAATTGACAAAATAAAGTATTTCTAAGTTCTGTGTCTAAGGTTTTTTTCCTCTTGAAGCAGCACTAAGCAGAGACTGCCTAAAGACATTTTCATTGGAAAGGTGTGCCAAGCATCCAAAAGTACTGGTTTTCTGAAATCTCGGCAAACATTTTTTCACCCAATCTTGATGAGACATTGTGGTAATGATCAGTTCACTAAGCCCACATGGCTGCCCAATTTTCACACTCTAGGTTGAAGCTTTCGTTTCCAGTAAGAGTTTGAATTTTTAGGGTTCACTCTCTTTTCTCCTATATAGATAGATGTGTTTGGAACTGTAAATGAAACATGGTTTGTGCTAGCTCTTTGAAATTTGACAAAATAAAGTAGTTTTAGGTTCTGGCTCTATGGTTTGTTTCCTCTTGAAGCAGCCCTACCTAGAGACTGCCTAAATACACTTTCATTGGAAAGGTTGCCAAGCGTTAAAACGTACTGGTTTTCTTAAATCTCGGCAAACATTTTTTCAACCAATCTTGATGATTCTCTGTCGTAGTGATCAGTTCACTAAGTCCACTTGGCTGCCCAATTTTCACTCTTCTAGGTTGAAGCGTTCGTTTCCAGTAAATGTTTGAATTTTTAGGTTTCACTCTGTTTTCTCCTATATAGATAGATGTGTTTGGAACTCTAAATGAAACACGGTTTGTGCTAGATCTTTGAAAATTGACAAAATGCAGTAGTTTTAGGTTCTGTCTCTATGGTTTGTTTCCTCTTGAAGCAGCCCTAACTAGAGACTGCCTAAATACACTTTCATTGGAAAGGTGTGCCAAGCGTCCAAAAGTACTAGTTTTCTGAAATCTCGGCAAACATTTTTTCAACCAATCTTGATGATTCTCTGTGGTAATGATCAGTTCACTAAGTCCACTTGGCTGCCCAATTTTCACTCTTCTAGGTTGAAGCGTTCGTTTCCAGTAAGAGTTTGAATTTTTAGGTTTCACTCTGTTTTCTCCTATATAGATAGATGTGTTGGGAACTCTAAATGAAACACGGTTTGTGCTAGCTCTTTGAAAATTGACAAAATAACGTAGTTCTAAGTTCTGTCTCTATGGTTTGTTTCCTGTTGAAGCAGCCCTACCTAGAGTCTGCCTAAATACACTTTCATTGGAAAGGTGTGCAAAGCGTCCAAACGTACTGGTTTTCTTTAATCTCGGCAAACATTTTTTCACCCAATCTTGATGATTCTCTGTGGTAGTGATCAGTTCACTAAGTCCACTGGGCTGCCCAATTTTCACTCTTCTAGGTTGAAGCGTTCGTTTCCAGTAAATGTTTGAATTTTTAGGTTTCACTCTGTTTATTCCTATATAGATAGATGTGTTTGGAACTCTAAATGAAACTCGGTTTGTGCTAGCTCTTTGAAAATTGACAAAATAAAGTAGTTTTACGTTCTGTCTCTATGGTTTGTTTCCTCTCAATGCAGCCCTAACTAGAGACTGCCTAAATACACTTTCATTGGAAAGGTGTGCCAAGCGTCCAAAAGTACTGGTTTTCTGAAATCTCGGCAAACATTTTTTCAACCAATCTTGATGATTCTCTGTGGTAATGATCAGGTCACTAAGTCCACTTGCCTGCCCATTTTTCACTCTTCTAGGTTGAAGCGTTCGTTTCCAGTAAGAGTTTGAATTTTTAGTTTTCACTCTGTTTTCTCCTAGATACATAGATGTGTTGGGAACTCTAAATGAAACACGGTTTGTGCTAGCTCTTTGAAAACTGACAAAATAAAGTAGTTCTAAGTTCTGTCTCTAAGGTTTGTTTCCTCTTGAAGCATCCCTAAGCAGAGACTGCCTAAAGACATTTTCATTGGAAAGGTGTGCCAAGCGTCCAAAAGTACTGGTTTTCTGAAATCTCGGCAAACCTTTTTTCACCCAATCTTGATGATTCTCTGTGGTAGTGATCAGTGCACTGAGTCCACTTGGCTGCCCAATTTTAACTCTTCTAGGTTGAAGCGTTCGTTTCCAGTAAGAGTTTGAAATATTAGATTTCACTCTGTTTTCTCCTATATAGATAGATGTGTTTGGAACTCTAAATGAAACACGGTTTGTGCTAGCTCTTTGAAATTTGTCAAAAAAAAGTAGTTTTAGGTTCTGTCTCTATGGTTTGTTTCCTCTTGAAGTAGCCCTACCTAGAGACTGCCTAAATACACTTTCATTGGAAAGGTGTGCCAAGCGTCCAAAAGTACTGGTTTTCTGAAATCTCGGCAAATATTTTTTCACCCAATCTTGATGATTCTCTGTGGTACTGATCAGTTCACTACGTCCACTTGGCTGCCCAATTGTCACTCTTCTAGGTTGAAGCGTTCGTTTCCAGTAAGAGTTTGAAGTTTTAGGTTTCACTCTGTTTTCTCCTATATAGATAGATGTGTCGGGAACTCTAAATGAATCACGATTTGTGCTAGCTCTGTGAAAATTGACAAAATGAAGTAGTGTTAGGTTCTGTCTCTATGGTTTGTTTCCTCTTGAAGCAGCCCTATCTATAGACTGCCTAAAGACATTTTCATTGGAAAGGTGTGCCAAGCCTCCAAAAGTACTGGTTTTCTGAAATCTCGGCAAACATTTTTTCACCCAATCTTGATGATTCTCTGTGGTAGTGATCAGTTCACTAAGTCCACTCGGCTGCCCAATTTTCACTCTTCTAGGTTGAAGCGTTCGTTTCCAGTAAGAGTTTGAATTTTTAGGTTTCACTCTGTTTTCTCCTATATAGATAGATGCGTTGGGAACTCTAAATGAAACACGGTAGGTGCTAGCTCTTTGAAAATTGACAAAATAAAGTAGTTCTAAGTTCTGTCACTATGGTTGTCTCCTCTTGAAGCAGCCCTACCTAGAGACTGCCTAAATACACTTTCATTGGAAAGGTGTGCCAAGCGTCCAAACGTACTGGTTTTCTGAAATCTCGGCAAACATTTTTTCACCCAATCTTGATGATTCTCTGTGGTAGTGATCAGTTCACTAAGTCCACTTGGCTGCCCAATTTTCACTCTTCTATGTTGAAGCGTTCGTTTCCAGTAAGAGTTTGAATTTTTAGGTATCACTCTGTTTCTCCTATATAGATAGATGTGTTGGGAACTCTAAATGAAACACGGTTTGTGCTAGCTCTTTGAAAATTGACAAAATAAAGTAGTTCTAAGTTCTGTCTCTAAGGTTTGTTTCCTTTGAAGCAGCCCTAAGCAGAGACTGCCTAAAGACATTTTCATTGGAAAGGTGTGCCAAGCGTCCAAAAGTACTGGTTTTCTGAAATCTCTGCAAATATTTTTTCACCCAATCTGGATGATTCTCTGTGGTAGTGATCAGTTCCCTAAGCCCACTTGGCTGCCCAATTTTCACTCTTCTAGGTTGAAGCGTTCATTTCCAGTAAGAGTTTGAATTTTTAGGTTACACTCTGTTTTCTCCTATATAGATAGATGTGTTGGGAACTCTAAATGAAACACGGTTTGTGCTAGCTCTTTGAAATTTGACAAAATAAAGTAGTTTTAGGTTCTGTCTCTATGGTTTGTTTCCTCTTGAAGCACCCTAACTAGAGACTGCCTAAATACACTTTCATTGGAAAGGTGTGCCAAGCGTCCAAAGTACTGGTTTTCTGAAATCTCGGCAAACCTTTTTTCACCCAATCTTGATGATTCTCTGTGGTAGTGATCAGTTCACTAAGTCCACTTGGCTGCCCAATTTTCACTATTCTAGGTTGAAGCGTTCGTTTCCAGTAAGAGTTTGAATTTTTAGGTTTTACTCTGTTTTCTCCTATATAGAATGATGTGTTGGGAACTCTAAATGAAACACAGTAGGTGCTAGTTTTTTGCAAATTGAAAAAAAAGTAGTTCTAAGTTCTGTCTCTATGGTTTGTTTCCTCTTGAAGCAGCCCTAGGCAGAGACTGCCTAAAGACATTTTCATTGGAAAGGTGTGCCAAGCGTCCAAAAGTACTGGTTTTCTGAAATCTCGGCAAACATTTTTTCACCCAATCTTGATGATTCTCTGTGGTAGTGATCAGTTCACTAAGTCCACTCGGCTGCCCAATTTTCACTCTTCTAGGTTGAAGCGTTCGTTTCCAGTAAGAGTTTGAATTTTTAGGTTTCACTCTGTTTTCTCCTATATAGATAGATGCGTTGGGAACTCTAAATGAAACACGGTAGGTGCTAGCTCTTGGAAAATTGACAAAATAAAGTAGTTCTAAGTTCTGTCACTATGGTTTGTCTCCTCTTGAAGCAGCCTTACCTAGAGACTGCCTAAATACACTTTAATTGGAAAGGTGTGCCAAGCGTCCAAACGTACTGGTTTTCTGAAATCTCGGCAAACATTTTTTCACCCAATCTTGATGATTCTCTGTGGTAGTGATCAGTTCACTAAGTCCACTTGGCTGCCCAATTTTCACTCTTCTATGTTGAAGCGTTCGTTTCCAGTAAGAGTTTGAATTTTTAGGTATCACTCTGTTTCTCCTATATAGATAGATGTGTTGGGAACTCTAAATGAAACACGGTTTGTGCAAGCTCTTTGAAAATTGACAAAATAAAGTAGTTCTAAGTTCTGTCTCTAAGGTTTGTTTCCTTTGAAGCAGCCCTAAGCAGAGACTGCCTAAAGACATTTTCATTGGAAAGGTGTGCCAAGCGTCCAAAAGTACTGGTTTTCTGAAATCTCTGCAAACATTTTTTCACCCAATCTGGATGATTCTCTGTGGTAGTGATCAGTTCCCTAAGCCCACTTGGCTGCCCAATTTTCACTCTTCTAGGTTGAAGCGTTCGTTTCCAGTAAGAGTTTGAATTTTTAGGTTTCACTCTGTTTTCTCCTATATAGATAGATGTGTTGGGAACTCTAAATGAAACACGGTTTGTGCTAGCTCTTTGAAATTTGACAAAATAAAGTAGTTTTAGGTTCTGTCTCTATGGTTTGTTTCCTCTTGAAGCAGCCCTAACTAGAGACTGCCTAAATACACTTTCATTGGAAAGGTGTGCCAAGCGTCCAAAAGTACTAGTTTTCTGAAATCTCGGCAAACATTTTTTCAACCAATCTTGATGATTCTCTGTGGTAATGATCAGTTCACTAAGTCCACTTGACTGCCCAATTTTCACTCTTCTAGGTTGAAGCGTTCATTTCCAGTAACAGTTTGAAATTTTAGGTATCACTCTGTTTTCTCCTATATAGATAGATGTGTTGGGAACTCTAAATGAAACACTGTTTGTGCTAGCTCTTTGAAAACTGACAAAATAAAGTAGTTCTAAGTTCTGTCTCTAAGGTTTGTTTCCTCTTGAAGCATCCCTAAGCAGAGACTGCCTAAAGACATTTTCATTTGAAAGGTGTGCCAAGCGTCCAAAGTACTGGTTTTCTGAAATCTCGGCAAATATTTTTTCACCCAATCTTGATGATTCTCTGTCGTAGTGATCAGTTCACTAAGTCCACTTGGCTGCCCAATTTTCACTCTTCTAGGTTGAACCGTTCGTTTCCAGTAAGAGTTTGAATTTTTAGGTTTTACTCTGTTTTCTCCTATATAGAATGATATGTTGGGAACTCTAAATGAATCACAGTAGGTGCTAGCTTTTTGCAAATTGAAAAAAAAGTAGTTCTAAGTTCTGTCTCTATGTTTTGTTTCCTCTTGAAGCAGCCCTAGGCAGAGACTGCCTAAAGACATTTTCATTGGAAAGGTGTGCCAAGCGTCCAAAAGTACTGGTTTTCTGAAATCTCGGCAAACATTTATTCACCCAATCTTGATGATTCTCTGTGGTAGTGATCAGTTCACTAAGCCCACTTGGCTGCCCAATTTTCACTCTTCTAGGTTGAAGCGTTCGTTTCCAGTAAGAGTTTGAATTTTTAGGTTTTACTCTGTTTTCTCCTATATAGAATGATGTGTTGGGAAGTCTAAATGAAACACGGTTTGTGCTAGCTCTTTGAAAATTGATAAAATAAAGTAGTGCTAAGTTATGTCTCTAAGGTTTGTTTTTTCTTGAGGCAGCCCTAAGCAGAGACTGCCTAAAGACATTTTCATTGGAAAGGTGTGCCAAGCCTCCAAAAGTACTGGTTTTCTGAAATCTCGGCAAACCTTATTTCACCCAATCTTGATGAGACATTGTGGTAATGATCAGTTCACTAAGCCAACTTGGCTGCCCAATTTTCACACTCTAGGTTGAAGCGTTCGTTTCCAGTAAGAGTTTGAATTTTTAGGTTTCACTCTGTTTTCTCCTATATAGATAGATGTGTTTGGAACTCTAAATGAAACACGGTTTATGCTAGCTCTTTGAAATTTGACAAAATAAAATATTTTTATGTTCTGTCTCTATGGTTGGTTTCCTCTTGAAGCAGCCCTACCTAGAGTCTGCCTAAATACACTTTCATTGGAAAGGTGTGCCAAGCGTCCAAACGTTCTGGTTTTCTGAAATCTCGTCAAACATTTTTTCACCCAATCTTGATTATTCTCTGTGGTAGTTATCAGTTCACTAAGCCCACTTGGCTGCCCAATTTTCACTCTTCTAGGTAGAAGCGTTCGTTTCCAGTAAGAGTTTGAATTTTTAGGTATCACTCTGTTTTCTCCTATATAGATAGATGTGTTGGGAACTCTAAATGAAACACGGTTTGTGCTAGCTCTTTGAAAACTGACAAAATAAAGTAGTTCTAAGTTCTGTCTCTAAGTTTTGTTTCCTCTTGAAGCATCCCTAAGCAGAGACTGCCTAAAGACATTTTCATTGGAAAGGTGTGCCAAGCGTCCAAAAGTACTGGTTTTCTGAAATCTCGGCAAAACTTTTTTCACCCAATCTTGATGATTTTCTGTTTTAGTGATCAGTTCACTAAGTCCACTTGGCTGCCCAATTTTCACTCTTCTAGGTTGAAGCGTTCGTTTCCAGTAAGAGTTTGAATTTTTAGGTTTCACTCTGTTTTCTCCTATATAGATAGATGTGTTGGGAACTCTAAATGAAACACGATTTGTGCTAGCTCTTTGAAAATTGACAAAATGAAGTAGTGTTAGGTTCTGTCTCTATGGTTTGTTTCCTCTTGAAGCAGCCCTATCTGGAGACTGCCTAAATACACTTTCATTGGAAACGTGTGCCAAGCGTCCAAACGTACTGGTTTTCTGAAATCTCGGCAAACATTTTTTCACCCAATCTTGATGATTCTCTGTGGTAGTGATCAGTTCACTAAGTCCACTTGGCTTCCCAATTTTCACTCTTCTAGGTTGAAGCGTTCATTTCCAGTAAGAGTTTGAATTTTTAGGTTTCACTCTGTTTTCTCCTATATAGATAGATGTGTTGGGAACTCCAAATGAAACACAGTTTGTTCTAGCTCTTTGAAATTTGACAAAATAAAGTAGTTTTAGGTTCTGTCTCTATGGTTTGTTTCCTCTTGAAGCAGCCCTAACTAGAGACTGATTAAAGACATTTTCATTGGAAAGGTGTGCCAAGCCTCCAAAAGTACTGGTTTTCTGAAATCTCGGCAAACATTTTTTCACCCAATCTTGATGATTCTCTGTGGTAATGACCAGTTCACTAAGTCCACTTGGCTGCCCAATTTTCACTCTTCTAGGTTGAAGCGTTCGCTTCCAGTAAGAGTTTGAATTTTTAGGTTTTACTCTGTTTTCTCCTATATAGATAGATGTGTTGGGAACTCTAAATGAAACACGGTAGGTGCTATATTGTGCAAATTGAAAAAAAAGTAGTTCTAAGTTCTGTATCTATGGTTTGTTTCCTCTTGAAGCAGCCCTAGGCAGAGACTGCCTAAAGACATTTTCATTGGAAAGGTGTGCCAAGCGTCCAAAAGTACTGGTTTTCTGAAATCTCGGCAAACATTTTTTCACCCAATCTTGATGATTCTCTGTGGTAGTGATCAGTTCACTAAGCCCACTTGGCTGCCCAATTTTCACTCTTCTAGGTTGAAGCGTTCCTTTCCAGTAAGAGTTTGAATTTTTAGGTTTTACTCTGTTTTCTCCTATATAGAATGATGTGTTGGGAACTCTAAATGAAACACGGTTTGTGCTAGCTCTTTGAAAATTGACAAAATAAAGTAGTGCTAAGTTATGTCTCTAAGGTTTGTTTTTTCTTGAGGCAGCCCTAAGCAGAGACTGCCTAAAGACATTTTCATTTGAAAGGTGTGGCTAGCCTCCAAATGTACTGGTTTTCTGAAATCTCGGCAAACCTTTTTTCACCCAATCTTGATGAGACATTGTGGTAATGATCAGTTCACTAAGCCCACTTGGCTGCCCAATTTTCACACTCTAGGTTGAAGCGTTCGTTTCCAGTAAGAGTTTGAATTTTTAGGTTTCACTCTGTTTTCTCCTATATACATAGATGTGTTTGGAACTGTAAATGAAACACGGTTTGTGCTATCTCTTTGAAATTTGACAAAATAAAGTAGTTTTATGTTCTGTCTCTATGGTTTGTTTCCTGTTGAAGCAGCCCTACCTAGAGTCTGCCTAAATACACTTTCATTGGAAAGGTGTGCCAAGCGTCCAAACGTACTGATTTTCTTTAATCTCGGCAAACATTTTTTCACCCAATCTTGATGATTCTCTGTGGTAGTGATCAGTTCACTAAGTCCACTTGGCTGCCCAATTATCACTCTTCTAGGTTGAAGCGTTCGTTTCCAGTAAATGTTTGAATTTTTAGGTTTCACTCTGTTTTCTCCTATATAGATAGATGTGTTTGGAACTCTAAATGAAACTCGGTTTGTGCTATCTCTTTGAAATTTGACAAAATAAAGTAGTTTTATGTTCTGTCTCTATGGTTTGTTTCCTGTTGAAGCAGCCCTACCTAGAGTCTGCCTAAATACACTTTCATTGGAAAGGTGTGCCAAGCGTCCAAACGTACTGATTTTCTTTAATCTCGGCAAACATTTTTTCACCCAATCTTGATGATTCTCTGTGGTAGTGATCAGTTCACTAAGTCCACTTGGCTGCCCAATTTTCACTCTTCTAGGTAGAAGCGTTCGTTTCCAGTAAGAGTTTGAATTTTTAGGTATCACTCTGTTTTCTCCTATATAGATAGATGTGTTGGGAACTCTAAATGAAACACGGTTTGTGCTAGCTCTTTGAAAACTGACAAAATAAAGTAGTTCTAAGTTCTGTCTCTAAGTTTTGTTTCCTCTTGAAGCATCCCTAAGCAGAGACTGCCTAAAGACATTTTCATTGGAAAGGTGTGCCAAGCGTCCAAAAGTACTGGTTTTCTGAAATCTCGGCAAACCTTTTTTCACCCAATCTTGATGATTCTCTGTGGTAGTGATCAGTTCAATAAGTCCACTTGGCTGCCCAATTTTCACTCTTCTAGGTTGAAGCGTTCGTTTCCAGTAAGAGTTTGAATTTTTACGTTTCACTCTGTTTTCTCCTATATAGATAGATGTGTTGGGAACTCTAAATGAAAAACGATTTGTGCTAGCTCTTTGAAAATTGACAAAATGAAGTAGTGTTAGGTTCTGTCTCTATGGTTTGTTTCCTCTTGAAGCAGCCCTATCTGGAGACTGCCTAAATACACTTTCATTGGAAACGTGTGCCAAGCGTCCAAAAGTACTGGTTTTCTGAAATCTCGGCAAACATTTTTTCACCCAATCTTGATGATTCTCTGTGGTAGTGATCAGTTCACTAAGTCCACTTGGCTGCCCAATTTTCACTCTTCTAGGTTGAAGCGTTCATTTCCAGTAAGAGTTTGAATTTTTAGGTTTCACTCTGTTTTCTCCTATATACATAGATGTGTTGGGAACTCCAAATGAAACACGGTTTGTTCTAGCTCTTTGAAATTTGACAAAATAAAGTAGTTTTAGGTTCTGTCTCTATGGTTTGTTTCCTCTTGAAGCAGCCCTAACTAGAGACTGATTAAAGACATTTTCATTGGAAAGGTGTGCCAAGCCTCCAAAAGTACTGGTTTTCTGAAATCTCGGCAAACATTTTTTCACCCAATCTTGATGATTCTCTGTGGTAATGACCAGTTCACTAAGTCCACTTGGCTGCCCAATTTTCACTCTTCTAGGTTGAAGCGTTCGTTTCCAGTAAGAGTTTGAATTTTTAGGTTTTACTCTGTTTTCTCCTATATAGATAGATGTGTTGGGAACTCTAAATGAAACACGGTAGGTGCTAGCTTTTTTGCAAATTGAAAAAAAAGTAGTTCCAAGTTCTGTATCTATGGTTTGTTTCCTCTTGAAGCAGCCCTAGGCAGAGACTGCCTAAAGACATTTTCATTGGAAAGGTGTGCCAAGCGTCCAAAAGTACTGGTTTTCTGAAATCTCGGCAAACCTTTTTTCACCCAATCTTGATGAGACATTGTGGTAATGATCAGTTCACTAAGCCCACTTGGCTGCCCAATTTTCACACTCTAGGTTGAAGCGTTCGTTTCCAGTAAGAGTTTGAATTTTTAGGTTTCACTCTGTTTTCTCCTATATAGATAGATGTGTTTGGAACTGTAAATGAAACACGGTTTGTGCTATCTCTTTGAAATTTGACAAAATAAAGTAGTTTTATGTTCTGTCTCTATGGTTTGTTTCCTGTTGAAGCAGCCCTACCTAGAGTCTGCCTAAATACACTTTCATTGGAAAGGTGTGCCAAGCGTCCAAACGTACTGGTTTTGTTTAATCTCGGCAAACATTTTTTCACCCAATCTTGATGATTCTCTGTGATAGTGATCAGTTCACTAAGTCCACTTGGCTGCCCAATTATCACTCTTCTAGGTTGAAGCGTTCGTTTCCAGTAAATGTTTGAATTTTTAGGTTTCACTCTGTTTTCTCCTATATAGATAGATGTGTTTGGAACTCTAAATGAAACTCGGTTTGTGCTAGCTCTTTGAAAATTGACAAAATAAAGTAGTTTTAGGTTCTGTCTCTATGGTTTGTTTCCTCTCGATGCAGCCCTAACTAGAGACTGCCTAAATACACTTTCATTGGAAAGGTGTGCCAAGCGTCCAAACGTACTGGTTTTCTGAAATCTCGGCAAACATTTTTTCACCCAATCTTGATGATTCTCTGTGGTAGTGATCAGTTCACTAAGTCCACTTGGCTGCCCAATTTTCACTCTTCTAGGTTGAAGCGTTCGTTTCCAGTAAGAGTTTGAATTTTTAGGTATCACTCTGTTTTCTCCGATATAGATAGATGTGTTGGGAACTCTAAATGAAACACGGTTTGTGCTAGTTCTTTGAAAATTGACAAAATAAAGTAGTTCTAAGTTCTGTCTCTAAGGTTTGTTTCCTTTGAAGCAGCCCTAATTAGAGACTGCCTAAAGACATTTTCATTGGAAAGGTGTGCCAAGCGTCCAAAAGTACTGGTTTTCTGAAATCTCTGCAAATATTTTTTCACCCAATCTGGATGAATCTCTGTGGTAGTGATCAGTTCCCTAAGCCCACTTGGCTGCCCAATTTTCACTCTTCTAGGTTGAAGCGTTCGTTTCCAGTAAGAGTTTGAATTTTTAGGTTTCACTCTGTTTTCTACTATATAGATAGATGTGTTGGGAACTCTAAATGAAACACGGTTTGTGCTAGCTCTTTGAAATTTGACAAAATAAAGTAGTTTTAGGTTCTGTCTCTATGGTTTGTTTCCTCTTGAAGCAGCCCTAACTAGAGACTGCCTAAATACACTTTCATTGGAAAGGTGTGCCAAGCGTCCAATAGTACTAGTTTTCTGAAATCTCGGCAAACATTTTTTCAACCAATCTTGATGATTCTCTGTGGTAATGATCAGTTCACTAAGTCCACTTGACTGCCCAATTTTCACTCTTCTAGGTTGAAGCGTTCGTTTCCAGTAAGAGTTTGAATTTTTAGGTATCACTCTGTTTTCTCCTATATAGATAGATGTGTTGGGAACTCTAAATGAAACACTGTTTGTGCTAGCTCTTTGAAAACTGACAAAATAAAGTAGTTCTAAGTTCTGTCTCTAAGGTTTGTTTCCTCTTGAAGCATCCCTAAGCAGAGACTGCCTAAAGACATTTTCATTGGAAAGGTGTGCCAAGCGTCCAAAGTACTGGTTTTCTGAAATCTCGGCAAACCTTTTTTCACCCAATCTTGATGATTCTCTGTGGTAGTGATCAGTTCACTAAGTCCACTTGGCTGCCCAATTTTCACTATTCTAGGTTGAACCGTTCGTTTCCAGTAAGAGTTTGAATTTTTAGGTTTTACTCTGTTTTCTCCTATATAGAATGATGTGTTGGGAACTCTAAATGAAACACAGTAGGTGCTAGATTTTTGCAAATTGAAAAAAAAGTAGTTCTAAGTTCTGTCTCTATGGTTTGTTTCCTCTTGAAGCAGCCCTAGGCAGAGACTGCCTAAAGACATTTTCATTGGAAAGGTGTGCCAAGCGTCCAAAAGTACTGGTTTTCTGAAATCTCGGCAAACATTTATTCACCCAATCTTGATGATTCTCTGTGGTAGTGATCAGTTCACTAAGCCCACTTGGCTGCCCAATTTTCACTCTTCTAGGTTGAAGCGTTCGTTTCCAGTAAGAGTTTGAATTTTTAGGTTTTACTCTGTTTTCTCCTATATAGAATGATGTGTTGGGAAGTCTAAATGAAACACGGTTTGTGCTAGCTCTTTGAAAATTGACAAAATAAAGTAGTGCTAAGTTATGTCCTTAAGGTTTGTTTTTTCTTGAGGCAGCCCTAAGCAGAGACTGCCTAAAGACATTTTCATTGGAAAGGTGTGCCAAGCCTCCAAAAGTACTGGTTTTCTGAAATCTCGGCAAACCTTATTTCACCCAATCTTGATGAGACATTGTGGTAATGATCAGTTCCCTAAGCCCACTTGGCTGCCCAATTTTCACACTCTAGGTTGAAGCGTTCGTTTCCAGTAAGAGTTTGAATTTTTAGGTTTCACTCTGTTTTCTCCTATATAGATAGATGTGTTTGGAACTCTAAATGAAACACGGTTTATGCTAGCTCTTTGAAATTTGACAAAATAAAATAGTTTTATGTTCTGTCTCTATGGTTGGTTTCCTCTTGAAGCAGCCCTACCTAGAGTCTGCCTAAATACACTTTCATTGGAAAGGTGTGCCAAGCGTCCAAACGTTCTGGTTTTCTGAAATCTCGGCAAACATTTTTTCACCCAATCTTGATTATTCTCTGTGGTAGTGATCAGTTCACTAAGTCCACTTGGCTGCCCAATTTTCACTCTTCTAGGTAGAATCGTTCGTTTCCAGTAAGAGTTTGAATTTTTAGGTTTTACTCTGTTTTCTCCTATATAGATAGATGTGTTGGGAACTCTAAATGAAACACGGTTTGTGCTAGCTCTTTGAAAACTGACAAAATAAAGTAGTTCTAAGTTCTGTCTCTAAGTTTTGTTTCCTCTTGAAGCATCCCTAAGCAGAGACTGCCTAAAGACATTTTCATTGGAAAGGTGTGCCAAGCGTCCAAAAGTACTGGTTTTCTGAAATCTCGGCAAAACTTTTTTCACCCAATCTTGATGATTCTCTGTGGTAGTGATCAGTTCACTAAGTCCACTTGGCTGCCCAATTTTCACTCTTCTAGGTTGAAGCGTTCGTTTCCAGTAAGAGTTTGAATTTTTAGGTTTCACTCTGTTTTCTCCTATATAGATAGATGTGTTGGGAACTCTAAATGAAAAACGATTTGTGCTAGCTCTTTGAAAATTGACAAAATGAAGTAGTGTTAGGTTCTCTCTCTATGGTTTGTTTCCTCTTGAAGCAGCCCTATCTGGAGACTGCCTAAATACACTTTCATTGGAAACGTGTGCCAAGCGTCCAAAAGTACTGGTTTTCTGAAATCTCGGCAAACATTTTTTCACCCAATCTTGATGATTCTCTGTGGTAGTGATCAGTTCACTAAGTCCACTTGGCTGCCCAATTTTCACTCTTCTAGGTTGAAGCGTTCATTTCCAGTAAGAGTTTGAATTTTTGGGTTTCGCTCTGTTTTCTCCTATATAGATAGATGTGTTGGGAACTCCAAATGAAACACGGTTTGTTCTAGCTCTTTGAAATTTGACAAAATAAAGTAGTTTTAGGTTCTGTCTCTATGGTTTGTTTCCTCTTGAAGCAGCCCTAACTAGAGACTGATTAAAGACATTTTCATTGGAAAGGTGTGCCAAGCCTCCAAAAGTACTGGTTTTCTGAAATCTCGGCAAACATTTTTTCACCCAATCTTGATGATTCTCTGTGGTAATGACCAGTTCACTAAGTCCACTTGGCTGCCCAATTTTCACTCTTCTAGGTTGAAGCGTTCGTTTCCAGTAAGAGTTTGAATTTTTAGGTTTTACTCTGTTTTCTCCTATATAGATAGATGTGTTGGGAACTCTAAATGAAACACGGTAGGTGCTAGCTTTTTGCAAATTGAAAAAAAAGTAGTTCTAAGTTCTGTATCTATGGTTTGTTTCCTCTTGAAGCAGCCCTAGGCAGAGACTGCCTAAAGACATTTTCATTGGAAAGGTGTGCCAAGCGTCCAAAAGTACTGGTTTTCTAAAATCTCGGCAAACATTTTTTCACCCAATCTTGATGATTCTCTGTGGTAGTGATCAGTTCACTAAGCCCACTTGGCTGCCCAATTTTCACTCTTCTAGGTTGAAGCGTTCGTTTCCAGTAAGAGTTTGAATTTTTAGGTTTTACTCTGTTTTCTCCTATATAGAATGATGTGTTGGGAACTCTAAATGAAACACGGTTTGTGCTAGCTCTTTGAAAATTGACAAAATAAAGTAGTGCTAAGTTATGTCTCTAAGGTTTGTTTTTTCTTGAGGCAGCCCTAAGCAGAGACTGCCTAAAGACATTTTCATTAGAAAGGTGTGCCAAGCCTCCAAAAGTACTGGTTTTCTGAAATCTCGGCAAACCTTTTTCACCCAATCTTGATGAGACATTGTGGTAATGATCAGTTCACTAAGCCCACTTGGCTGCCCAATTTTCACACTCTAGGTTGAAGCGTTCGTTTCCAGTAAGAGTTTGAATTTTTAGGTTTCACTCTGTTTTTTCCTATATAGATAGATGTGTTTGGAACTCTAAATGAAACTCGGTTTGTGCTAGCTCTTTGAAAATTGACAAAATAAAGTAGTTTTACGTTCTGTCTCTATGGTTTGTTTCCTCTCGATGCAGCCCTAACTAGAGACTGCCTAAATACACTTTCATTGGAAAGGTGTGCCAAGCTTCCAAGTACTGGTTTTCTGAAATCTCGGCAAACATTTTTTCAACCAATCTTGATGATTCTCTGTGGTAATGATCAGTTCACTAAGTCCACTTGGCTGCCCATTTTTCACTCTTCTAGGTTGAAGCGTTCGTTTCCAGTAAGAGTTTGAATTTTTAGTTTTCACTCTGTTTTCTCCTAGATAGATAGATGTGTTGGGAACTCTAAATGAAACACGGTTTGTGCTAGCTCTTTGAAAACTGACAAAATAAAGTAGTTCTAAGTTCTGTCTCTAAGGTTTGTTTCCTCTTGAAGCATCCCTAAGCAGAGACTGCCTAAAGACATTTTCATTGGAAAGGTGTGCCAAGCGTCCAAAAGTACTGGTTTTCTAAAATCTCGGCAAACCTTTTTTCACCCAATCATGATGATTCTCTGTGGTAGTGATCAGTTCACTAAGTCCACTCGGCTGCCCAATTTTCACTCTTCTAGGTTGAAGCGTTCGTTTCCAGTAAGAGTTTGAATTTTTAGGTTTCACTCTGTTTTCTCCTATATAGATAGATGTGTTGGGAACTCTAAATGAAACACGGTAGGTGCTAGCTCTTTGAAAATTGACAAAATAAAGTAGTTCTAAGTTCTGTCACTATGGTTTGTCTCCTCTTGAAGCAGCCCTACCTAGAGACTGCCTAAATACACTTTCATTGGAAAGGTGTGCCAAGCGTAAAAAACGTACTGGTTTTCTGAAATCTCGGCAGACATTTTTTCACCCAATCTTGATGATTCTCTGTGGTAGTGATCAGTTCACTAAGTCCACTTGGCTGCCCAATTTTCACTCTTCTAGGTTGAAGCATTCGTTTCCAGTAAGAGTTTGAATTTTTAGGTATCACTCTGTTTTCTCCTATATAGATAGATGTGTTGGGAACTCTAAATGAAACACGGTTTGTGCTAGCTCTTTGAAAATTGACAAAATAAAGTAGTTCTAAGTTCTGTCTCTAAGGTTTGTTTCCTTTGAAGCAGCCCTAAGCAGAGACTGCCTAAAGACACTTTCATTGGAAAGGTGTGCCAAGCGTTCAAAAGTACTGGTTTTCTGAAATCTCTGCAAACATTTTTTCACCCAATCTGGATGATTCTCTGTGGTAGTGATCAGTTCCCTAAGCCCACTTGGCTGCCCAATTTTCACTCTTCTAGGTTGAAGCGTTCGTTTCCAGTAAGAGTTTGAATTTTTAGGTTTCACTCTGTTTTCTCCTATATAGATAGATGTGTTGGGAACTTTAAATGAAACACGGTTTGTGCTAGCTCTTTGAAATTTGACAAAATAAAGTAGTTTTAGGTTCTGTCTCTATGGTTTGTTTCCTCTCGAAGCAGCCCTAACTAGAGACTGCCTAAATACATTTCATTGGAAAGGTGTGCCAAGCGTCCAAAAGTACTGGTTTTCTGAAATCTCGGCAAACATTTTTTCAACCAATCTTGATGATTCTCTGTGGTAATGATCAGTTCACTAAGACCACTTCGCTGCCCATTTTTCACTCTTCTAGGTTGAAGCGTTCGTTTCCAGTAAGAGTTTGAATTTTTAGTTTTCACTCTGTTTTCTCCTAGATAGATAGATGTGTTGGGAACTCTAAATGAAACACGGTTTGTGCTAGCTCTTTGAAAACTGACAAAATAAAGTAGTTCTAAGTTCTGTCTCTAAGGTTTGTTTCCTCTTGAAGCATCCCTAAGCAGAGACTGCCTAAAGACATTTTCATTGGAAAGGTGTGCCAAGCGTCCAAAAGTACTGGTTTTCTGAAATCTCGGCAAACCTTTTTTCACCCAATCTTGATGATTCTCTGTGGTAGTGATCAGTTCACTAAGTCCACTTGGCTGCCCAATTTTCACTCCTCTAGGTTGAAGCGTTCGTTTCCAGTAAGAGTTTGTATTTCTGGGTTTCACTCTGGGTTCTCCTATATAGATAGATATGTCGGGAACTCTAAATGAAACACGATTTGTGCTAGCTCTTTGAAAATTGACAAAATGAAGTAGTGTTAGGTTCTGTCTCTATGGTTTGTTTCCTCTTGAAGCAGCCCTATCTGGAGACTGCATAAAGACATTTTCATTGGAAAGGTGTGCCAAGCGTCCAAAAGTACTGGTTTTCTGAAATCTCGGCAAACATTTTTTCACCCAATCTTGATGATTCTCTGTGGTAGTGATCAGTTCACTAAGTCCACTCGGCTGCCCAATTTTCACTCTTCTAGGTTGAAGCGTTCGTTTCCAGTAAGAGTTTGAATTTTTAGGTTTCACTCTGTTTTCTCCTATATAGATAGATGTGTTGGGAACTCTAAATGAAACACGGTAGGTGCTAGCTCTTTGAAAATTGACAAAATAAAGTAGTTCTAAGTTCTGTCACTATGGTTTGTCTCCTCTTCAAGCAGCCCTACCTAGAGACTGCCTAAATACAGTTTCATTGGAAAGGTGTGCCAAGCGTCCAAACGTACTGGTTTTCTGAAATCTCGGGAAACATTTTTTCACCCAATCTTGATGATTCTCTGTGGTAGTGATCAGTTCACTAAGCCCACTTGGCTGCACAATTTTCACTCTTCTAGGTTGAAGCGTTCGTTTCCAGTAAGAGTTTGAATTTTTAGGTTTCACTCTGTTTTCTCCTATATAGATAGATGTGTTTGGAACTCTAAATGATACAAGGTTTGTGCTAGATCTTTGAAAATTGACAAAATAAAGTAGTTTTAGGTTCTGTGTCTATGGTTTGTTTCCTCTTGAAGCAGCCCTAACTAGAGACTGCCTAAATACACTTTCATTAGAAAGGTGTGCCAAGCGTCCAAAAGTACTGGTTTTCTGAAATCTCGGCAAACATTTTTTCACCCAATCTTGATGATTCTCTGTGGTAATGACCAGATCACTAAGTCCACTTGGCTGCCCAGTTTTCACTCTTCTATGTTGAAGCGTTCGTTTCCAGTAACAGTTTGAATTTTTAGGTTTCACTCTGTTTTCTCCTATATAGATAGATGTGTTGGGAACTCTAAATGAAACACGGTTTGTGCTACCTCTTTGAAAATTGACAAAATAAAGTAGTTCTAAGTTCTGACTCTAAGGTTTGTTTCCTCTTGAAGCAGCCCTAAGCAAAGACTGCCTAAATACATTTTCATTGGAAAGGTGTGCCAAGCGTCCAAAAGTACTTGTTTTCTGAAATCTCGGCAAACTTTTTTTCACCCAATCTTGATGAGACATTGTGGTAATGATCAGTTCACTAAGCCCTCTTGGCTGCCCAATTTTCACACTCTAGGCTGATGCGTTCGTTTCCAGTAAGAGTTTGAATTTTTAGGTATCACTCTGTTTTCTCCTATATAGATAGATGTGTTGGGAACTCTAAATGAAACACGGTTTGTGCTAGCTCTTTGAAAATTGACTAAATAAAGTAGTTCTAAGTTCTGTCTCTAAGGTTTGTTTCCTTTGAAGCAGCCCTAAGCAGAGACTGCATAAAGACATTTTCATTGGAAAGGTGTGCCAAGCGTCCAAAAGTACTGGTTTTCTGAAATCTCGGCAAACCTTTTTTCACCCAATCTTGATGAGACATTGTGGTAATGATCAGTTCAATAAGCCCACCTGGCTGACCAATTTTCACTCTTCTAGGTTGAAGCGTTCGTTTCCAGTAAGAGTTTGAATTTTTAGGTTTCACTCTGTTTTCTCCTATATAGATAGATGTGTTTGGAACTCTAAATGAAACACGATTTGTGCTAGATCTTTGAAAATTGACAAAATAAAGTAGTTTTAGGTTCTTTCTCTATGGTTTGTTTAGTCTTGAAGCAGCCCTAACTAAAGACTGCCTAAATACACTTTCATTAGAAAGGTGTGCCAAGCGTCCAAAAGTACTGGTTTTCTGAAATCTCGGCAAACATTTTTTCAACCAATCTTGATGATTCTCTGTGGTAATGACCAGTTCACTAAGTCCACTTGGCTGCCCAATTTTCACTCTTCTAGGTTGAAGCGTTCGTTTCCAGTAAGAGTTTGAATTTTTAGGTTTTACTCTGTTTTCTCCTATATAGATAGATGTGTTGGGAACTCTAAATGAAACACGGTTTGTGGTAGCTCTTTGAAAACTGACAAAATAAAGTAGTTCTAAGTTCTGTCTCTAAGGTTTGTTTCCTCTTGAAGCAGCCCTAAGCAGAGACTGCCTAAAGACATTTTCATTGGAAAGGTGTGCCAAGCGACCAAATGTACTGGTTTTCTGAAATCTCGGCAAACCTTTTTCACCCAATCTTGATGAAACATTGTGGTAATGATCAGTACACAAAGCCCACTTGGCTGCCCAATTTTCACACTCTAGGTTGAAATGTTCGTTTCCAGTAAGAGTTTGAATTTTTAGGTTTCACTCTGTTTTCTCCTATATAGACAGATGTGTTTGGAACTCTAAATGAAACACGGTTTGTGCTAGCTCTTTGATAATTGACAAAATAAAGTAGTTCTAAGTTCAGGTTCTATGGTTTGTTTCCTCTTGAAGCAGCCCTACCTAGAGACTGCCTAAATACACTTTCATTGGAAACGTGTGCCAAGCGTCCAAAAGTACTGGTTTTCTGAAATCTCGGCAAACATTTTTTCACCCAATCTTGATGATTCTCTGTGGTAGTGATCAGTTCACTAAGTCCACTTGGCTGCCCAATTTTCACTCTTCTAGGTTGAACCGTTCGTTTCCAGTAAGAGTTTGAATTTTTAGGTTTTACTCTGTTTTCTCCTATATAGAATGATGTGTTGGGAACTCTAAATGAAACACAGTAGGTGCTAGCTTTTTGCAAATTGAAAAAAAAGTAGTTCTAAGTTCTGTCTCTATGGTTTGTTTCCTCTTGAAGCAGCCCTAGGCAGAGACTGCCTAAAGACATTTTCATTGGAAAGGTGTGCCAAGCGTCCAAAAGTACTGGTTTTCTGAAATCTCGGCAAACATTTATTCACCCAATCTTGATGATTCTCTGTGGTAGTGATCAGTTCACTAAGCCCACTTGGCTGCCCAATTTTCACTCTTCTAGGTTGAAGCGTTCGTTTCCAGTAAGAGTTTGAATTTTTAGGTTTTACTCTGTTTTCTCCTATATAGATAGATGTGTTTGGAACTCTAAATGAAACACGGTTTGTGCTAGCTCTTTGAAAATTGACAAAATAAAGTAGTTTTAGGTTCTGTCTCTATGGTTTGTTTCCTCTCGATGCAGCCCTAACTAGAGACTGCCTAAATACACTTTCATTGGAAAGGTGTGCCAAGCGTCCAAAAGTACTGGTTTTCTGAAATCTCGGCAAACTTTTTTTCACCCAATCTTGATGAGACATTGTGGTAATGATCAGTTCACTGAGCCCACCTGGCTGCCCAATTTTCACTCTTCTAGGTTGAAGCGTTCGTTTCCAGTAAGAGTTTGAATTTTTAGGTTTCACTCTGTTTTCTCCTATATAGATAGATGTGTTGGGAACTCTAAATGAAACACGGTTTGTGCTAGCTCTTTGAAAACTGACAAAATAAAGTAGTTCTAAGTTCTGTCTCTAAGGTTTGTTTCCTCTTGAAGCAGCCCTAAGCAGAGACTGCCTAAAGACATTTTCATTGGGAAGGTGTGCCAAGCGTCCAAAAGTACTGGTTTTCTGAAATCTCGGCAAACCTTTTTCACCCAATCTTGATGATTCTCTGTGGTAGTGATCACTTCACTAAGTCCACTTGGCTGCCCAATTTTCACTCTTCTAGGTTGAAGCGTTCGTTTCCAGTAAGAGTTTGAATTTTTAGGTTTCACTCTGTTTTCTCCTATATAGATAGATGTGTTGGGAACTCTAAATGAAACACGGTAGGTGGTAGCTCTTTGAAAACTGACAAAATAAAGAAGTTCTAAGTTCTTTCCCTATGGTTTGTTTCCTCTTGAAGCAGCCCTACCTAGAGACTGCCTAAATATACTTTCATTGGAAAGGTGTGCCAAGCGTCCAAACGTACTGTTTTTCTGAAATCTCGGCAGACATTTTTTCACCCAATCTTGATGATTCTCTGTGGTAGTGATCAGTTCACTAAGTCCACTTGGCTGCCCAATTTTCACTCTTCTAGGTTGAAGCGTTCGTTTCTAGTAAGAGTTTGAATTTTTAGGTATCACTCTGTTTTCTCCTATATAGATAGATGTGTTGGGAACTCTAAATGAAACACGGTTTGTGCTAGCTCTTTGAAAATTGACAAAATAAAGTAGTTCTAAGTTCTGTCTCTAAGGTTTGTTTCCTTTGAAGCAGCCCTAAGCAGAGACTGCATAAAGACATTTTCATTGGAAATGTGTGCCAAGCGTCCAAAAGTACTGGTTTTCTGAAATCTCGGCAAACATTTTTTCACCCAATCTGGATGATTCTCTGTGGTAGTGATCAGTTCCCTAAGCCCACTTGGCTGCCCAATTTTCACTCTTCTAGGTTGAAGCGTTCGTTTCCAGTAAGAGTTTGAATTTTTAGGTTTCACTCTGTTTTCTCCTATATAGATAGATGTGTTGGGAACTCTAAATGAAACCCGGTTTGTGCTAGCTCTTTGAATATTGACAAAATAAAGTAGTTCTAAGTTCTGTCACTATGGTTTGTTTCCTCTTGAAGCAGCCCTACCTAGAGACTGCCTAAATACACTTTCATTGGAAAGGTGTGCCAAGCGTCCAAAAGTACTGGTTTTCTGAAATCTCGGCAATATTTTTTCACCCAATCTTGATGATTCTCTGTGGTAATGATCAGTACACTAAGTCCACTTGGCTGCACAATTTTCACTCTTCTAGGTTGAAGCGTTCGTTTCCAGTAAGAGTTTGAATTTTTAGGTTTCACTCTGTTTTCTCCTATATTGATAGATGTGTTTGGAACTCTAAATGAAACACTGTTTGTGCTAGCTCTTTGAAATTTGACAAAATAAAGTAGTTTTAGGTTCTCTCTCTATGGTTTGTTTCCTCTTGAAGCATCAGTACCTAGAGACTGCCTAAATACACTTTCATTGGAAAGGTGTGCCAAGCGTCCAAAAGTACTGGTTTTCTGAAATCTCGGCAAACATTTTTTCACCCAATCTTGATGATTCTCTGTGGTAGTGATCAGTTCACTAAGTCCACTTGGCTGCCCAATTTTCACTCTTCTAGGTTGAAGCGTTCGTTTCCAGTAAGAGTTTGAATTTTAAGTATCACTCTGTTTTCTCCTATATAGATAGATGTGTTGGGAACTCTAAATGAAACACGGTTTGTGCTAGCTCTTTGAAAATTGACAAAATAAAGTAGTTCTAAGTTCTGTCTCTAAGGTTTGTTTCCTCTTGAAGCAGCCGTAAGCAGAGACTGCCTAAAGACATTTTCATTGGAAAGATGTGCCAAGCGTCCAAAAGTACTGGTTTTCTGAAATCTCGGCAAAATTTTTCACCCAATCTTGATGAGACATTGTGGTAATGATCAGTTCACTGAGCCCACCTGGCTGCCCAATTTTCACTCTTCTAGGTTGAAGCGTTCCTTTCCATTAAGAGTTTGAATTTTTAGGTTTCACTCTTTTTTCTCCTATATAGATAGATGTGTTGGGAATTCTAAAGGAAACACGGTAGGTGCTAGCTTTTTGAAAATTGAAAAAAAAAAAGTAGTTCTAAGTTCTGTCTCTATGATTTGTTTCCTCTTGAAGCAGCCCTAGGCAGAGACTGCCTAAAGACATTTTCATTGGAAAGGTGTGCCAAGCGTCCAAAAGTACTGGTTTTCTGAAATCTCGGCAAACCTTTTTTCACCCAATCTTGATGAGACATTGTGGTAATGATCAGTTCACTAAGCCCACTTGGCTGCCCAATTTTCACACTCTAGGTAGACGCGTTCTTTTCCAGTAAGAGTTAGAATTTTCAGGTTTCACTCTGTTTTCTCCTATATAGATAGATGTGTTGGGAACTATAAATGAAACACGGTTTGTGCTAGCTCTTTGAAAATTGACAAAATAAAGTATTTCTAAGTTCTGTCTCTATGGTTTGTTTCCTCTTGAACCGCCCTACCTAAACATTGCCTAAATACACTTTCATTGGAAAGGTGTGCCAAGCGTCCAAAAGTACTGGTTTTCTGAAATCTCGGAAAACATTTTTTCACCCAATCTTGATGATTCTCTGTGGTTGTGATCAGTTCACTAAGCCCACTTGGCTGCACAATTTTCACTCTTCTAGGTTGAAGCGTTCGTTTCCAGTAAGAGTTTGAATTTTTAGGTTTCACTCTGTTTTCTCCTATATAGATAGATGTGTTTGGAACTCTAAATGATACAAGGTTTGTGCTAGATCTTTGAAAATTGACAAAATAAAGTAGTTTTAGGTTCTGTGTCTATGGTTTGTTTCCTCTTGAAGCAGCCCTAACTAGAGACTGCCTAAATACACTTTCATTAGAAAGGTGTGCCAAGCGTCCAAAAGTACTGGTTTTCTGAAATCTCGGCAAACATTTTTTCACCCAATCTTGATGATTCTCTGTGGTAATGACCAGTTCACTAAGTCCACTTGGCTGCCCAGTTTTCACTCTTCTATGTTGAAGCGTTCGTTTCCAGCAACAGTTTGAATTTTTAGGTTTCACTCTGTTTTCTCCTATATAGATAGATGTGTTGGGAACTCTAAATGAAACACGGTTTGTGCTAGCTCTTTGAAAACTGACAAAATAAAGTAGTTCTAAGTTCTGTCTCTAAGTTTTGTTTCCTCTTGAAGCATCCCTAAGCAGAGACTGCCTAAAGACATTTTCATTGGAAAGGTGTGCCAAGCGTCCAAAAGTACTGGTTTTCTGAAATCTCGGCAAACCTTTTTTCACCCAATCTTGATGATTCTCTGTGGTAGTGATCAGTTCACTAAGTCCACTTGGCTGCCCAATTTTCACTCTTCTAGGTTGAAGCGTTCGTTTCCAGTAAGAGTTTGAATTTTTAGGTTTCACTCTGTTTTCTCCTATATAGATAGATGTGTTGGGAACTCTAAATGAAAAACGATTTGTGCTAGCTCTTTGAAAATTGACAAAATGAAGTAGTGTTAGGTTCTCTCTCTATGGTTTGTTTCCTCTTGAAGCAGCCCTATCTGGAGACTGCCTAAATACACTTTCATTGGAAAGGTGTGCCAAGCGTCCAAACGTACTGGTTTTCTGAAATCTCGGCAGACATTTTTTCACCCAATCTTGATGATTCTCTGTGGTAGTGATCAGTTCACTAAGTCCACTTGGCTGCCCAATTTTCACTCTTCTAGGTTGAAGCGTTCGTTTCCAGTAAGAGTTTGAATTTTTAGGTATCACTCTGTTTTCTCCTATATAGATAGATGTGTTGGGAACTCTAAATGAAACACGGTTTGTGCTAGCTCTTTGAAATTTGACAAAATAAAGTAGTTCTAAGTTCTGTCTCTAAGGTTTGTTTCCTTTGAAGCAGCCCTAAGCAGAGACTGCATAAAGACATTTTCATTGGAAATGTGTGCCAAGCGTCCAAAAGTACTGGTTTTCTGAAATCTCGGCAAACATTTTTTCACCCAATCTGGATGATTCTCTGTGGTAGTGATCAGTTCCCTAAGCCCACTTGGCTGCCCAATTTTCACTCTTCTAGGTTGAAGCGTTCGTTTCCAGTAAGAGTTTGAATTTTTAGGTTTCACTCTGTTTTCTCCTATATTGATAGATGTGTTTGGAACTCTAAATGAAACACTGTTTGTGCTAGCTCTTTGAAATTTGACAAAATAAAGTAGTTTTAGGTTCTCTCTCTATGGTTTGTTTCCTCTTGAAGCATCAGTACCTAGAGACTGCCTAAATACACTTTCATTGGAAAGGTGTGCCAAGCGTCCAAAAGTACTGGTTTTCTGAAATCTCGGCAAACATTTTTTCACCCAATCTTGATGATTCTCTGTGGTAGTGATCAGTTCACTAAGTCCACTTGGCTGCCCAATTTTCACTCTTCTAGGTTGAAGCGTTCGTTTCCAGTAAGAGTTTGAATTTTAAGTATCACTCTGTTTTCTCCTATATAGATAGATGTGTTGGGAACTCTAAATGAAACACGGTTTGTGCTAGCTCTTTGAAAATTGACAAAATAAAGTAGTTCTAAGTTCTGTCTCTAAGGTTTGTTTCCTCTTGAAGCAGCCGTAAGCAGAGACTGCCTAAAGACATTTTCATTGGAAAGATGTGCCAAGCGTCCAAAAGTACTGGTTTTCTGAAATCTCGGCAAAATTTTTCACCCAATCTTGATGAGACATTGTGGTAATGATCAGTTCACTGAGCCCACCTGGCTGCCCAATTTTCACTCTTCTAGGTTGAAGCGTTCCTTTCCATTAAGAGTTTGAATTTTTAGGTTTCACTCTGTTTTCTCCTATATAGATAGATGTGTTGGGAATTCTAAAGGAAACACGGTAGGTGCTAGCTTTTTGAAAATTGAAAAAAAAAAAGTAGTTCTAAGTTCTGTCTCTATGATTTGTTTCCTCTTGAAGCAGCCCTAGGCAGAGACTGCCTAAAGACATTTTCATTGGAAAGGTGTGCCAAGCGTCCAAAAGTACTGGTTTTCTGAAATCTCGGCAAACCTTTTTTCACCCAATCTTGATGAGACATTGTGGTAATGATCAGTTCACTAAGCCCACTTGGCTGCCCAATTTTCACACTCTAGGTAGACGCGTTCTTTTCCAGTAAGAGTTAGAATTTTCAGGTTTCACTCTGTTTTCTCCTATATAGATAGATGTGTTGGGAACTATAAATGAAACACGGTTTGTGCTAGCTCTTTGAAAATTGACAAAATAAAGTATTTCTAAGTTCTGTCTCTATGGTTTGTTTCCTCTTGAACCGCCCTACCTAAACATTGCCTAAATACACTTTCATTGGAAAGGTGTGCCAAGCGTCCAAAAGTACTGGTTTTCTGAAATCTCGGAAAACATTTTTTCACCCAATCTTGATGATTCTCTGTGGTTGTGATCAGTTCACTAAGCCCACTTGGCTGCACAATTTTCACTCTTCTAGGTTGAAGCGTTCGTTTCCAGTAAGAGTTTGAATTTTTAGGTTTCACTCTGTTTTCTCCTATATAGATAGATGTGTTTGGAACTCTAAATGATACAAGGTTTGTGCTAGATCTTTGAAAATTGACAAAATAAAGTAGTTTTAGGTTCTGTGTCTATGGTTTGTTTCCTCTTGAAGCAGCCCTAACTAGAGACTGCCTAAATACACTTTCATTAGAAAGGTGTGCCAAGCGTCCAAAAGTACTGGTTTTCTGAAATCTCGGCAAACATTTTTTCACCCAATCTTGATGATTCTCTGTGGTAATGACCAGTTCACTAAGTCCACTTGGCTGCCCAGTTTTCACTCTTCTATGTTGAAGCGTTCGTTTCCAGCAACAGTTTGAATTTTTAGGTTTCACTCTGTTTTCTCCTATATAGATAGATGTGTTTGGAACTCTAAATGAAACACGGTTTGTGCTACCTCTTTGAAAATTGACAAAATAAAGTAGTTCTAAGTTCTGACTCTAAGGTTTGTTTCCTCTTGAGGCAGCCCTAAGCAAAGACTGCCTAAATACATTTTCATTGGAAAGGTGTGCCAAGCGTCCAAAAGTACTGGTTTTCTGAAATCTCGGCAAACCTTTTTTCACCCAATCTTGATGAGACATTGTGGTAATGATCAGTTCAATAAGCCCACCTGGCTGCCCAATTTTCACTCTTCTAGGTTGAAGCGTTCCTTTCCAGTAAGAGTTTGAATTTTTAGGTTTCACTCTGTTTTCTCCTATATAGATAGATGTGTTTGGAACTCTAAATGAAACACGGTAGGTGCTAGCTTTTTGAAAATTGAAAAAAAAAAGTAGTTCTAAGTTCTGTCTCTATTGTTTGTTTCCTCTTGAAGCAGCCCTAGGCAGAGACTGCCTAAAGACATTTTCATTGGAAAGGTGTGCCAAGCTTCCAAAAGTACTGGTTTTCTGAAATCTCGGCAAACCTTTTTTCACCCAATCTTGATGAGACATTGTGGTAATGATCAGTTCACTAAGCCCACTTGGCTGCCCAATTTTCACACTCTAGGCTGATGCGTTCGTTTCCAGTAAGAGTTTGAATTTTCAGGTTTCACTCTGTTTTCTCCTATATAGATAGATGTGTTGGGAACTATAAATGAAACACGGTTTGTGCTAGCTCTTTGAAAATTGAAAAATAAAGTAGTTCTAAGTTCTGTCTCTATGGTTTGTTTCCTCTTGAAGCAGCCCTACCTAAAGACTGCCTAAATACACTTTAATTGGAAAGGTGTTCCAAGCGTCCAAAAGTACTGGTTTTCTGAAATCTCGGCAAACATTTTTTCACCCAATCTTGATGATTCTCTGTGGTAGTGATCAGTTCACTATGCCCACTTGGCTGCACAATTTTCACTCTTCTAGGTTGAAGCGTTCGTTTCCAGTAAGAGTTTGAATTTTTAGGTTTTACTCTGTTTTCTCCTATATAGATAGATGTGTTTGGAACTCTAAATGAAACACGATTTGTGCTAGATCTTTGAAAATTGACAAAATAAAGTAGTTTTAGGTTCTGTCTCTATGGTTTGTTTACTCTTGAAGCAGCCCTAACTAGAGACTGCCTAAATACACTTTCATTAGAAAGGTGTGCCAAGCGTCCAAAAGTACTGGTTTTCTGAAATCTCGGCAAACATTTTTTCACCCAATCTTGATGATTCTCTGTGGTAATGACCAGTTCACTAAGTCCACTTGGCTGCCCAATTTTCACTCTTTTAGGTTGAAGAGTTCTTTTCCAGTAAGAGTTTGAATTTTTAGGTTTTACTCTGTTTTCTCCTATATAGATAGATGTGTTGGGAACTCTAAATGAAACACGGTTTGTGCTAGCTCTTTGAAAACTGACAAAATAAAGTAGTTCTAAGTTCTGTCTCTAAGGTTTGTTTCCTCTGAAGCAGCCCTAAGCAGAGACTGCCTAAAGACATTTTCATTGGAAAGGTGTGCCAAGTGTCCAAAAGTACTGGTTTTCTGAAATCTCGGCAAACCTTTTTCACCCAATCTTGATGAAACATTGTGGTAATGATCAGTTCACAAAGCCCACTTGGCTGCCCAATTTTCACACTCTAGGTTGAAATGTTCGTTTCCAGTAAGAGTTTGAATTTTTAAGTTTCACACTGTTTTCTCCTATATAGATAGATGTGTTGGGAACTCTAAATGAAACACGGTTTGTGCTAGCTCTTTGATAATTGACAAAATAAAGTAGTTCTAAGTTCAGGTTCTATGGTTTGTTTCCTCTTGAAGCAGCCCTACCTAGAGACTGCCTAAATACACTATCATTGGAAAAGTGTGCCAAGCGTCCAAAAGTACTGGTTTTCTGAAATCTCGGCAACATTTTTTCACCCAATCTTGATGATTCTCTGTGGTAATGATCAGTTCACTAAGTCCACTTGGCTGCCCAATTTTCACTCTTCTTGGTTGAAGCGTTCGTTTCCAGTAAGAGTTTGAATTTTCAGGTTTCACTCTGTTTTCTCCTATATAGATAGATGTGTTGGGAACTCTAAATGAAACCCGGTTTGTTCTAGCTCTTTGAAAATTGAAAAATAAAGTAGTTCTAAGTTCTGTCTCTAAGGTTTGTTTCCTTTGAAGCAGCCCTAAGCAGAGACTGCCTAAAGACACTTTCATTGGAAAGGTGTGCCAAGCGTTCAAAGTACTGGTTTTCTGAAATCTCTGCAAACATTTTTTCACCCAATCTGGATGATTCTCTGTGGTAGTGATCAGTTCCCTAAGCCCACTTGGCTGCCCAATTTTCACTCTTCTAGGTTGAAGCGTTCGTTTCCAGTAAGAGTTTGAATTTTTAGGTTTCACTCTGTTTTCTCCTATATAGATAGATGTGTTGGGAACTCTAAATGAAACACGGTTTGTGCTAGCTCTTTGAAATTTGACAAAATAAAGTAGTTTTAGGTTCTGTCTCTATGGTTTGTTTCCTCTCGAAGCAGCCCTAACTAGAGACTGCCTAAATACACTTTCATTGGAAAGGTGTGCCAAGCGTCCAAAAGTACTGGTTTTCTGAAATCTCGGTAAACATTTTTTCAACCAATCTTGATGATTCTCTGTGGTAATGATCAGTTCACTAAGACCACTTCGCTGCCCATTTTTCACTCTTCTAGGTTGAAGCGTTCGTTTCCAGTAAGAGTTTGAATTTTTAGTTTTCACTCTGTTTTCTCCTAGATAGATAGATGTGTTGGGAACTCTAAATGAAACACGGTTTGTGCTAGCTCTTTGAAAACTGACAAAATAAAGTAGTTCTAAGTTCTGTCTCTAAGGTTTGTTTCCTCTTGAAGCATCCCTAAGCAGAGACTGCCTAAAGACATTTTCATTGGAAAGGTGTGCCAAGCGTCCAAAAGTACTGGTTTTCTGAAATCTCGGCAAACCTTTTTTCACCCAATCTTGATGATTCTCTGTGGTAGTGATCAGTTCACTAAGTCCACTTGGCTGCCCAATTTTCACTCCTCTAGGTTGAAGCGTTCGTTTCCAGTAAGAGTTTGTATTTCTGGGTTTCACTCTGTGTTCTCCTATATAGATAGATGTGTCGGGAACTCTAAATGAAACACGATTTGTGCTAGCTCTTTGAAAATTGACAAAATAAAGTAGTGTTAGGTTCTGTCTCTATGGTTTGTTTCCTCTTGAAGCAGCCCTATCTGGAGACTGCATAAAGACATTTTCATTGGAAAGGTGTGCCAAGCGTCCAAAAGTACTGGTTTTCTGAAATCTCGGCAAACATTTTTTCACCCAATCTTGATGATTCTCTGTGGTAGTGATCAGTTCACTAAGTCCACTCAGCTGCCCAATTTTCACTCTTCTAGGTTGAAGCATTCGTTTCCAGTAAGAGTTTGAATTTTTAGGTTTCACTCTGTTTTCTCCTATATAGATAGATGTGTTTGGAACTCTAAATGAAACACGATTTGTGCTAGATCTTTGAAAATTGACAAAATAAAGTAGTTTTAGGTTCTGTCACTATGGTTTGTCTCCTCTTCAAGCAGCCCTACCTAGAGACTGCCTAAATACACTTTCATTGGAAAGGTGTGCCAAGTGTCCAAAAGTACTGGTTTTCTGAAATCTCGGCATACATTTTTTCACCCAATCTTGATGATTCTCTGTGGTAATGATCAGTTCACTAAGTCCACTTGGCTGCCCATTTTTCACTCTTCTAGGTTTAAGCGTTCGTTTCCAGTAACAGTTTGAATTTTTAGGTTTCACTCTGTTTTCTACCATATAGATAGATGTGTTGGGAACTCTAAATGAAACGCGGTTTGTGCTAGCACTTTGAAAATTGACAAAATAAAGTAGTTCTAAGTTCTGTCTCTAAGGTTTGTTTCCTCTTGAAGCAGCCCTAAGCAGAGACTGCCAAAACACATTTTCATTGGAAAGGTGTGCCAAGCGTCCAAAAGTACTGGTTTTCTGAAATCTCGGCAAACCTTTTTTCACCCAATCTTGATGAGACATTGTGGTAATGATCAGTTCCCTAAGCCCACTTGGCTGCCCAATTTTCACTCTTCTAGGTTGAAGCGTTCGTTTCCAGTAAGAGTTTGAATTTTTAGGTTTCACTCTGTTTTCTCCTATATTGATAGATGTGTTTGGAACTCTAAATGAAACACTGTTTGTGCTAGCTCTTTGAAATTTGACAAAATAAAGTAGTTTTAGGTTCTCTCTCTATGGTTTGTTTCCTCTTGAAGCATCAGTACCTAGAGACTGCCTAAATACACTTTCATTGGAAAGGTGTGCCAAGCGTCCAAAAGTACTGGTTTTCTGAAATCTCGGCAAACATTTTTTCACCCAATCTTGATGATTCTCTGTGGTAGTGATCAGTTCACTAAGTCCACTTGGCTGCCCAATTTTCACTCTTCTAGGTTGAAGCGTTCGTTTCCAGTAAGAGTTTGAATTTTAAGTATCACTCTGTTTTCTCCTATATAGATAGATGTGTTGGGAACTCTAAATGAAACACGGTTTGTGCTAGCTCTTTGAAAATTGACAAAATAAAGTAGTTCTAAGTTCTGTCTCTAAGGTTTGTTTCCTCTTGAAGCAGCCGTAAGCAGAGACTGCCTAAAGACATTTTCATTGGAAAGATGTGCCAAGCGTCCAAAAGTACTGGTTTTCTGAAATCTCGGCAAAATTTTTCACCCAATCTTGATGAGACATTGTGGTAATGATCAGTTCACTGAGCCCACCTGGCTGCCCAATTTTCACTCTTCTAGGTTGAAGCGTTCCTTTCCATTAAGAGTTTGAATTTTTAGGTTTCACTCTGTTTTCTCCTATATAGATAGATGTGTTGGGAATTCTAAAGGAAACACGGTAGGTGCTAGCTTTTTGAAAATTGAAAAAAAAAAAGTAGTTCTAAGTTCTGTCTCTATGATTTGTTTCCTCTTGAAGCAGCCCTAGGCAGAGACTGCCTAAAGACATTTTCATTGGAAAGGTGTGCCAAGCGTCCAAAAGTACTGGTTTTCTGAAATCTCGGCAAACCTTTTTTCACCCAATCTTGATGAGACATTGTGGTAATGATCAGTTCACTAAGCCCACTTGGCTGCCCAATTTTCACACTCTAGGTAGACGCGTTCTTTTCCAGTAAGAGTTAGAATTTTCAGGTTTCACTCTGTTTTCTCCTATATAGATAGATGTGTTGGGAACTATAAATGAAACACGGTTTGTGCTAGCTCTTTGAAAATTGACAAAATAAAGTATTTCTAAGTTCTGTCTCTATGGTTTGTTTCCTCTTGAACCGCCCTACCTAAACATTGCCTAAATACACTTTCATTGGAAAGGTGTGCCAAGCGTCCAAAAGTACTGGTTTTCTGAAATCTCGGAAAACATTTTTTCACCCAATCTTGATGATTCTCTGTGGTTGTGATCAGTTCACTAAGCCCACTTGGCTGCACAATTTTCACTCTTCTAGGTTGAAGCGTTCGTTTCCAGTAAGAGTTTGAATTTTTAGGTTTCACTCTGTTTTCTCCTATATAGATAGATGTGTTTGGAACTCTAAATGATACAAGGTTTGTGCTAGATCTTTGAAAATTGACAAAATAAAGTAGTTTTAGGTTCTGTGTCTATGGTTTGTTTCCTCTTGAAGCAGCCCTAACTAGAGACTGCCTAAATACACTTTCATTAGAAAGGTGTGCCAAGCGTCCAAAAGTACTGGTTTTCTGAAATCTCGGCAAACATTTTTTCACCCAATCTTGATGATTCTCTGTGGTAATGACCAGTTCACTAAGTCCACTTGGCTGCCCAGTTTTCACTCTTCTATGTTGAAGCGTTCGTTTCCAGCAACAGTTTGAATTTTTAGGTTTCACTCTGTTTTCTCCTATATAGATAGATGTGTTTGGAACTCTAAATGAAACACGGTTTGTGCTACCTCTTTGAAAATTGACAAAATAAAGTAGTTCTAAGTTCTGACTCTAAGGTTTGTTTCCTCTTGAGGCAGCCCTAAGCAAAGACTGCCTAAATACATTTTCATTGGAAAGGTGTGCCAAGCGTCCAAAAGTACTGGTTTTCTGAAATCTCGGCAAACCTTTTTTCACCCAATCTTGATGAGACATTGTGGTAATGATCAGTTCAATAAGCCCACCTGGCTGCCCAATTTTCACTCTTCTAGGTTGAAGCGTTCCTTTCCAGTAAGAGTTTGAATTTTTAGGTTTCACTCTGTTTTCTCCTATATAGATAGATGTGTTTGGAACTCTAAATGAAACACGGTAGGTGCTAGCTTTTTGAAAATTGAAAAAAAAAAGTAGTTCTAAGTTCTGTCTCTATTGTTTGTTTCCTCTTGAAGCAGCCCTAGGCAGAGACTGCCTAAAGACATTTTCATTGGAAAGGTGTGCCAAGCTTCCAAAAGTACTGGTTTTCTGAAATCTCGGCAAACCTTTTTTCACCCAATCTTGATGAGACATTGTGGTAATGATCAGTTCACTAAGCCCACTTGGCTGCCCAATTTTCACACTCTAGGCTGATGCGTTCGTTTCCAGTAAGAGTTTGAATTTTCAGGTTTCACTCTGTTTTCTCCTATATAGATAGATGTGTTGGGAACTATAAATGAAACACGGTTTGTGCTAGCTCTTTGAAAATTGAAAAATAAAGTAGTTCTAAGTTCTGTCTCTATGGTTTGTTTCCTCTTGAAGCAGCCCTACCTAAAGACTGCCTAAATACACTTTAATTGGAAAGGTGTTCCAAGCGTCCAAAAGTACTGGTTTTCTGAAATCTCGGCAAACATTTTTTCACCCAATCTTGATGATTCTCTGTGGTAGTGATCAGTTCACTATGCCCACTTGGCTGCACAATTTTCACTCTTCTAGGTTGAAGCGTTCGTTTCCAGTAAGAGTTTGAATTTTTAGGTTTTACTCTGTTTTCTCCTATATAGATAGATGTGTTTGGAACTCTAAATGAAACACGATTTGTGCTAGATCTTTGAAAATTGACAAAATAAAGTAGTTTTAGGTTCTGTCTCTATGGTTTGTTTACTCTTGAAGCAGCCCTAACTAGAGACTGCCTAAATACACTTTCATTAGAAAGGTGTGCCAAGCGTCCAAAAGTACTGGTTTTCTGAAATCTCGGCAAACATTTTTTCACCCAATCTTGATGATTCTCTGTGGTAATGACCAGTTCACTAAGTCCACTTGGCTGCCCAATTTTCACTCTTTTAGGTTGAAGAGTTCTTTTCCAGTAAGAGTTTGAATTTTTAGGTTTTACTCTGTTTTCTCCTATATAGATAGATGTGTTGGGAACTCTAAATGAAACACGGTTTGTGCTAGCTCTTTGAAAACTGACAAAATAAAGTAGTTCTAAGTTCTGTCTCTAAGGTTTGTTTCCTCTGAAGCAGCCCTAAGCAGAGACTGCCTAAAGACATTTTCATTGGAAAGGTGTGCCAAGCGTCCAAAAGTACTGGTTTTCTGAAATCTCGGCAAACCTTTTTCACCCAATCTTGATGAAACATTGTGGTAATGATCAGTTCACAAAGCCCACTTGGCTGCCCAATTTTCACACTCTAGGTTGAAATGTTCGTTTCCAGTAAGAGTTTGAATTTTTAAGTTTCACACTGTTTTCTCCTATATAGATAGATGTGTTGGGAACTCTAAATGAAACACGGTTTGTGCTAGCTCTTTGATAATTGACAAAATAAAGTAGTTCTAAGTTCAGGTTCTATGGTTTGTTTCCTCTTGAAGCAGCCCTACCTAGAGACTGCCTAAATACACTATCATTGGAAAAGTGTGCCAAGCGTCCAAAAGTACTGGTTTTCTGAAATCTCGGCAACATTTTTTCACCCAATCTTGATGATTCTCTGTGGTAATGATCAGTTCACTAAGTCCACTTGGCTGCCCAATTTTCACTCTTCTTGGTTGAAGCGTTCGTTTCCAGTAAGAGTTTGAATTTTCAGGTTTCACTCTGTTTTCTCCTATATAGATAGATGTGTTGGGAACTCTAAATGAAACCCGGTTTGTTCTAGCTCTTTGAAAATTGAAAAATAAAGTAGTTCTAAGTTCTGTCTCTAAGGTTTGTTTCCTTTGAAGCAGCCCTAAGCAGAGACTGCCTAAAGACACTTTCATTGGAAAGGTGTGCCAAGCGTTCAAAGTACTGGTTTTCTGAAATCTCTGCAAACATTTTTTCACCCAATCTGGATGATTCTCTGTGGTAGTGATCAGTTCCCTAAGCCCACTTGGCTGCCCAATTTTCACTCTTCTAGGTTGAAGCGTTCGTTTCCAGTAAGAGTTTGAATTTTTAGGTTTCACTCTGTTTTCTCCTATATAGATAGATGTGTTGGGAACTCTAAATGAAACACGGTTTGTGCTAGCTCTTTGAAATTTGACAAAATAAAGTAGTTTTAGGTTCTGTCTCTATGGTTTGTTTCCTCTCGAAGCAGCCCTAACTAGAGACTGCCTAAATACACTTTCATTGGAAAGGTGTGCCAAGCGTCCAAAAGTACTGGTTTTCTGAAATCTCGGTAAACATTTTTTCAACCAATCTTGATGATTCTCTGTGGTAATGATCAGTTCACTAAGACCACTTCGCTGCCCATTTTTCACTCTTCTAGGTTGAAGCGTTCGTTTCCAGTAAGAGTTTGAATTTTTAGTTTTCACTCTGTTTTCTCCTAGATAGATAGATGTGTTGGGAACTCTAAATGAAACACGGTTTGTGCTAGCTCTTTGAAAACTGACAAAATAAAGTAGTTCTAAGTTCTGTCTCTAAGGTTTGTTTCCTCTTGAAGCATCCCTAAGCAGAGACTGCCTAAAGACATTTTCATTGGAAAGGTGTGCCAAGCGTCCAAAAGTACTGGTTTTCTGAAATCTCGGCAAACCTTTTTTCACCCAATCTTGATGATTCTCTGTGGTAGTGATCAGTTCACTAAGTCCACTTGGCTGCCCAATTTTCACTCCTCTAGGTTGAAGCGTTCGTTTCCAGTAAGAGTTTGTATTTCTGGGTTTCACTCTGTGTTCTCCTATATAGATAGATGTGTCGGGAACTCTAAATGAAACACGATTTGTGCTAGCTCTTTGAAAATTGACAAAATAAAGTAGTGTTAGGTTCTGTCTCTATGGTTTGTTTCCTCTTGAAGCAGCCCTATCTGGAGACTGCATAAAGACATTTTCATTGGAAAGGTGTGCCAAGCGTCCAAAAGTACTGGTTTTCTGAAATCTCGGCAAACATTTTTTCACCCAATCTTGATGATTCTCTGTGGTAGTGATCAGTTCACTAAGTCCACTCAGCTGCCCAATTTTCACTCTTCTAGGTTGAAGCATTCGTTTCCAGTAAGAGTTTGAATTTTTAGGTTTCACTCTGTTTTCTCCTATATAGATAGATGTGTTTGGAACTCTAAATGAAACACGATTTGTGCTAGATCTTTGAAAATTGACAAAATAAAGTAGTTTTAGGTTCTGTCACTATGGTTTGTCTCCTCTTCAAGCAGCCCTACCTAGAGACTGCCTAAATACACTTTCATTGGAAAGGTGTGCCAAGTGTCCAAAAGTACTGGTTTTCTGAAATCTCGGCATACATTTTTTCACCCAATCTTGATGATTCTCTGTGGTAATGATCAGTTCACTAAGTCCACTTGGCTGCCCATTTTTCACTCTTCTAGGTTTAAGCGTTCGTTTCCAGTAACAGTTTGAATTTTTAGGTTTCACTCTGTTTTCTCCCATATAGATAGATGTGTTGGGAACTCTAAATGAAACGCGGTTTGTGCTAGCACTTTGAAAATTGACAAAATAAAGTAGTTCTAAGTTCTGTCTCTAAGGTTTGTTTCCTCTTGAAGCAGCCCTAAGCAGAGACTGCCAAAACACATTTTCATTGGAAAGGTGTGCCAAGCGTCCAAAAGTACTGGTTTTCTGAAATCTCGGCAAACCTTTTTTCACCCAATCTTGATGAGACATTGTGGTAATGATCAGTTCACTAAGCACACTTGGCTGCCCAATTTTCACTCTTCTAGGTTGAAGCGTTCGTTTCCAGTAAGAGTTTGAATTTTTAGGTTTCACTCTGTTTTCTCCTATATAGATAGATGTGTTGGGAACTCTAAATGAAACACGGTAGGTGCTAGCTTTTTGAAAATTGAAAAAAAAGTAGTTCCAAGTTCTGTCTCTAAAGTTTGTTTCCTCTTGAAGCAGCCCTAGGCAGAGACTGCCTAAAGACATTTTCATTGGAAAGGTGTGCCAAGCGTCCAAAAGTACTGGTTTTCTGAAATCTCGGCAAACATTTTTTCACCCAATCTTGATGATTCTCTGTGGTAATAACCAGTTCACTAAGTCCACTTGGCTGCCCAATTTTCACTCTTCTAGGTTGAAGCGTTCGTTTCCAGTAAGAATTTGAATTTTTAGTTTTCACTCTGTTTTCTCCTATATAGATAGATGTGTTTGGAACTCTAAATGAAACACGGTTTGTGCTAGCTCTTTGAAATTTGACAAAATAAAGTAGTTTTAGGTTCTGTCTCTATGGTTTGTTTCCTCTTGAAGTAGCCCTACCTAGAGACTGCCTAAATACACTTTCATTAGAAAGGTTTGCCAAGGGTCCAAACGTACTGGTTTTCTGAAATCTCGGCAAACATTTTTTCACCCAATCATGATAATTCTCTGTGGTAGTGATCAGTTCACTAAGCCCACTTGGCTGCCCAATTTTCACTCTTCTAGGTTGAAGCGTTCGTTTCCAGTAAGAGTTTGAATTTTTAGGTTTCACTCTGTTTTCTCCTATATAGATAGATGTGTTTGGAACTCTAAATGAAACACGGTTTGTGCTAGCTCTTTGAAAATTGACAAAATAAAGTAGTTTTAGGTTCTGTCTCTATGGTTTGTTTTTTCTTGAAGCAGCCCTAACTAGAGACTGCCTAAATACATTTTAATTGGAAATGTGTGCCAAGTGTCCAAAAGTACTGATTTCTGAAATCTCGGCATACATTTTTTCACCCAATCTTGATGATTCTCTGAGGTAATAACCAGTTCACTAAGTCCACTTTGCTGCACAATTTTCACTCTTCTAGGTTGAAGCTTTCGTTTCCAGTAAGAGTTTGAATTTTTAGGTTTCACTCTGTTTTCTCCTATATAGATAGATGTGTTGGGAACTCTAAATGAAACATGGTTTGTGCTAGCTCTTTGAAAATTGACAAAATAAATAGTTTTAGGTTCTGTCTTTAAGGTTTGTTTCCTCTTGAAGCAGCCCTAAGCAGAGACTGCCTAAAGACATTTTCATTGGAAAGGTGTGCCAAGCGTCCAAAAGTACTGGTTTTCTGAAATCTCGGCAAACATTTTTTCACCCAATCTTGATGATTCTCTGTGGTAGTGATCAGTTCACTAAGCCTACATGGCTGCCCAATTTTCACTCTTCTAGGTTGAAGCGTTCGTTTTCAGTAAGAGTTTGAATTTTTAGGTTTTACTCTGTTTTCTCCTATATAGATAGATGTGTTGGGAACTCTAAATGAAACACGGTTTGTGCTAGCTCCTTGAAAATTGACAAAATACAGTAGTTCTAAGTTCCTCTCTAAGGTTTGTTTCCTCTTGAAGCAGCCCTAAGCAGAGACTGCCTAAAGACATTTTCATTGGAAAGGTGTGCCAAGCGTCCAAAAGTACAGGTTTTCAGAAATCTCGGCAAACATTTTTTCACCCATCTTGATGAGACATTGTGGAAATGATCAGTTCACTAAGCCCACCTGGCTGCCCAATTTTCACTCTTCTAGGTTGAAGCGTTCGTTTCCAGTAAGTGTTTGAATTTTTAGGTTTCACTCTGTTTTCTCCTATATAGATAGATGTGTTGGGAACTCTAAATGAAACACCATAGGTGCTAGCTTTTTGAAAATTGAAAAAAAAAGTAGTTCTAAGTTCTGTCTCTATGGTTTGTTTCCTCTTGAAGCAGCCCTAGGCAGAGACTGCCTAAAGACATTTTCATTGGAAAGGTGTGCCAAGCGTCAAAATGTACTGGTTTTCTGAAATCTCGGCAAACATTTTTTCACCCAATCTTGATGATTCTCTGTGGTAGTGATCAGTTCACTAAGCCCACTTCACTGCCCAATTTTCACTCTTCTAGGTTGAAGCGTTCGTTTCCAGTAAGAGTTTGAATTTTTAGGTTTTACTCTGTTTTCTCCTATATACATAGATGTGTTGGGAACGCTAAATGAAACACGGTTTGTGCTAGCTCTTTGAAAACTGACAAAATAAAGTAGTTCTAAATTCTGTCTCTAAGGTTTGTTTCCTCTTGAAGCAGCCCTAAGCAGAGACTGCCTAAAGACATTTTCATTGGAAAGGTGTGCCAAGCGTCCAAAAGTACTGGTTTTCTGAAATCTCGGCAAAACTTTTTTCAGCCAATCTTGATGAGACATTGTGGTAATGATCAGTTCACTAAGCCCACTTGGCTGCCCAATTTTCACACTCTAGGTTGAAGCGTTCGGTTCCAATAAGAGTTTGAATTTTTAGGTTTCACTCTGTTTTCTCCTATATAGATAGATGTGTTGGGAACTCTAAATGAAACACGGTTTGTGCTAGCTGTTTGAAAATTGACAAAATAAAGTAGTTCTAAGTTCCGTCTCTATGGTTTGTTTCCTATTGAAGCAGCCCTAACTAGAGACTGCCTAAAAACATTTTCATTGGAAAGGTGTGCCAAGTTTCCAAAAGTACTGGTTTTCTGAAATCTCGGCAAACATTTTTTCACCCAATCTTGATGATTCTCTGTGGTAATGATCAGTTCACTAAGTCCACTTGGCTGCCCAATTTTCACACTCTAGGTTGAAGCGTTCGTTTCCAATAAGAGTTTGAATTTTTAGGTTTCACTCTGTTTTCTCCTATATAGATAGATGTGTTGGGAACTCTAAATGAAACACGGTTTGTGCTAGCTCTTTGAAAATTGACAAAATAAAGTAGTTCTAAGTTCTGTCTCTATGGTTTGTTTCCTATTGAAGCAGCCCTAACTAGAGACTGCCTAAAAACATTTTCATTGGAAAGGTGTGCCAAGTGTCCAAAAGTACTGGTTTTCTGAAATCTCGGCAAACATTTTTTCACCCAATCTTGATGATTCTCTGTGGTAATGATCAGTTCACTAAGTCCACTTGGCTGCCCATTTTTCACTCTTCTAGGTTGAAGCGTTCGTTTCCAGTAACAGTTTGAATTTTTAGGTTTCACTCTGTTTTCTCCCATATAGATAGATATGTTGGGAACTCTGAATGAAACACGGTTTGTGCTAGCTCTTTGAAAATTGACAAAATAAAGTAGTTCTAAGTTCTGTCTCTAAGGTTTGTTTCCTCTTGAAGCAGCCCTAAGCAGAGACTGCCTAAAGACATTTTCATTGGAAAGGTGTGCCAAGCGTCCAAAAGTACTGGTTTTCTGAAATCTCGGGAAACCTTCTTTCACCCAATCTTGATGAGACATTGTGGTAATGATCAGTTCACTAAGCCCACTTTTCTGCCCAATTTTCACACTCTAGGTTGATGCGTTCGTTTCCAGTAAGAGTTTGAATTTTAGGTTTCACTCTGTTTTCTCCTATATAGATAGATGTTTTGGGAAGTATAAATGAAACACGGTTTGTGCTAGCTCTTTGAAAATTGACAAAATAAAGTAGTTCTAAGTTCTGTCTCTATGGGTTGTTTCCTCGTGAAGCAGCCCTACCTAAAGACTGCCTAAATACACGTTCATTGGAAAGGTGTTCCAAGCGTTCAAAAGTACTAGTTTTGTGAAATCTCGGCAAACATTTTTTCACCCAATCTTGATGATTCTCTGTGGTAATGATCAGTTCACTAAGTCCACATGGCTGCCCAATTTTCACTCTTCTAGGTTGAAGCGTTCGTTTCCAGTAAGAGTTTGAATTTTTAGGTTTCACTCTGTTTTCTCCTATATAGATAGATGTGTTTGGAACTCTAAATGAAACACGGTTTGTGCTAGCTCTTTGAAATTTGACAAAATAAAGTAGTTTTAGGTTCTGTCTCTATGGTTTGTTTCCTCTTGAAGTAGCCCTACTTGGAGACTGCCTAAATACACTTTCATTGGAAAGGTTTGCCAAGGGTCCAAACGTACTGGTTTTCTGAAATCTCGGCAAACATTTTTTCACCCAATCATGATGATTCTCTGTGGTAGTGATCAGTTCACTAAGCCCACTTGGCTGCCCAATTTTCACTCTTCTAGGTTGAAGCGTTCGTTTCCAGTAAGAGTTTGAATTTTTAGGTTTCACTCTGTTTTCTCCTATATAGATAGATGTGTTTGGAACTCTAAATGAAACACGGTTTGTGCTAGCTCTTTGAAAATTGACAAAATAAAGTAGTTTTAGGTTCTGTCTCTATGGTTTGTTTTTTCTTGAAGCAGCCCTAACCAGAGACTGCCTAAATACATTTTCATTGGAAAGGTGTGCCAAGTGTCCAAAAGTACTGGTTTTCTGAAATCTCGGCATATATTTTTTCACCCAATCTTGATGATTCTCTGTGGTAATGATCAGTTCACTAAGTCCACTTGGCTGCCCATTTTTCACTCTTCTAGGTTTAAGCGTTCGTTTCCAGTAACAGTTTGAATTTTTAGGTTTCACTCTGTTTTCTCCCATATAGATAGATGTGTTGGGAACTCTAAATGAAACGCGGTTTGTGCTAGCACTTTGAAAAATGACAAAACAAAGTAGTTCTATGTTCTGTCTCTAAGGTTTGTTTCCTCCTGAAGCAGCCCTAAGCAGAGACTGCCAAAACACATTTTCATTGGAAAGGTGTGCCAAGCGTCCAAAAGTACTGGTTTTCAGAAATCTCGGCAAACCTTTTTTCACCCAACTTGATGAGACATTGTGGTAATGATCAGTTCACTAAGCCCACCTGGCTGCCCAATTTTCACTCTTCTAGGTTGAAGCGTTCATTTCCAGTAAGAGTTTCAATTTTTAGGTTTCACTATGTTTTCTCCTATATAGATAGATGTGTTGGGAACTCTAAGTTAAACACGGTAGGTGCTAGCTTTTTGAAAATTGAAAAAAAAAGTAGTTCTAAGTTCTGTCCCTATGGTTTGTTTCCTATTGAAGCAGCCCTAGGCAGAGACTGCCTAAAGACATTTTCATTGGAAAGGTGTGCCAAGCATCCAAAAGTACTGGTTTTCTGAAATCTCGGCAAACATTTTTTCACCCAATCTTGATGATTCTCTGTGGTAGTGATCAGTTCACTAAGCCCACTTGGCTGCCCAATTTTCACTCTTCTAGGTTGAAGCGTTCGTTTCCAGTAAGAGTTTGAATTTTTAAGTTTCACTCTGTTTTCTCCTATATTGATAGATGTGTTGGGAACTCTAAATGAAACACGGTAGGTGCTAGCTTTATGAAAATTGAAAAAAAAAGTAGTTCTAAGTTATGTCTCTATGGTTTGTTTCCTCTTGAAGCAGCCCTAGGAAGAGACTGCCTAAAGACATTTTCATTGGAAAGGTGTGCCAAGTGTCCAAAAGTACTGGTTTTCTGAAATCTTGGCAAACATTTTTTCACCCAATCTTGATGAT
>NW_027515758.1:0-71962 GCF_048772815.1 Callospermophilus lateralis | reverse complement strand
GATCGGTACACAAATCTTCACTTGACTCACTAAATTTTGTACTTCTAGGTTGAAGCGTTTGTTTACAGTAGCAGTTTATATTTTTAGGTTCCCTCTGTTCTCTCCTATATAAACAGATGAATTTGGAACTCTAAATCAAACATGGTTTGTAGTAGCTCTTTGAAACTTGACAAAATAAAGGAGTTCTCAGTTTTGTCTCTATGATTTGTTTCCACTTCATGTAGCCCTAAGCAGAAACTGTGAAAAAGCACTTTCATTGAAAGGGGTTGCCAAGCTTCCAAGAAATTACGAATATCCGAAATACCAACAAATATTTTTTCACCCAATGTTGATCATACGTGGTGGTAATGAGAAGTACACAAGTTCCACTTGGCTCACCAATTTTGTTCTTCTAGGTTGAAGCGTTCGTATACAGTAGCAGTTTTAATTTTTAGGTTTCACTCTGTGCTCTCCTATATAGAGAGATGAATTTGGAACTCTGAATCCAACATGGTTTGTAGTAGCTCTTTGAAACTTGACAAAATATAGGAGTTCTCAGTTTTGTCTCTATGGTTTGTTCCTCTTCAAGTAGCCCTAGGCACAGACTGTGGAAAAGCACTTTCATTGAGAGGGGTTGCCAAGCTTCTAAGAAATAACGAGTTTCCGAAATATCAACAAATATTTTTTCAACCCAATGTCGATGATACTTGGTGGTAATGATCTGTACACGAATCCCACCTGGCTCACCAAATTTTGTTCTTCTACTTTGAAGCGTTCGTATACAGTAGCAATTTTAATATTTAGGTTTCACTCTGTTCTCTCCTATATAGATAGATGAATTTGGAACTCTAAATCCAACATGGTGTGTAATAGCTCTTTGAAACTTGACAAAATAATGGAGTTCTCAGTTTTGTATCTATGATGTGTTTCCGCGTCAAGTAGCTTTAAGCAGAGACTGTGGAAGAGCACTTTCATTGATAGGGGTTGCCAAGCTTCCAAGAAAATACGAGTATTCGAAATAGCAGCAAATATTTTTTCACCCAATCTTGATGATACGTGGTGGTAATACAATTCCACATATCCCACGTTGCTCACCAAATTTTGTTCTTCTAGGTTGAAGCGTTTTTTACAGTAGCAGTTTTTATTTTGGTTTGACTCTGTTCTCTCCTATATTGATAGATGAATGTGGAATTCTAAATCCAACATGGTTTGTAGTAGCTCTTTGAAACTTGTCAAAATAAAGGAGTTGTCAGTTTTGTCTCTATGGTTTGTTTCCTCTTCAAGTAGCCCTAGGCACAGACGGTGGAAAAGCACTTTCATTGAGAGGGGTTGCCAAGCTTCTAAGAAATAACGAGTTTCCAAAATACCAGCAAATATTTTTTCTCCCAAAGTTGATGATACTTGGTGGTTATGATCAGTACACAAATCCCACTTGGCTCACCAAATTTTGTTCTTCTAGGTTGAAGTGTTCATCTACAGTAGCAGTTTTTATATTTAGGTTTCCCTCTGTTCTCTCCTATATAGATAGATGAATTTGGAACTCTAAATCCAACATGGTTTGTAGTAGCTCTTTGAAACTTGACAAAATAAAGGTGTTGTCAGTTTTGTCTCTGTGGTTTGTTTCCTCTTCAAGTAGCCCTAGTCACAGACTGTCGAAAAGCACTTTCATTGAGAGGGGTTGCCAAGCTTCTAAGAAATAACGAGTTTCCGAAATATCAGCAAATATTTTTTCACCGAATCTTGATGATACTTTGTGGTCATGATCGGTACACAAATACGACTTGACTCACCAAATTTTGTTCTTCTAGGATGAAGCGTTCGTTTACAGTAGCAGTTTATATTTTTAGTTTTCCCTCTGTTCTCTCCTATATAGATAGATGAATTTGGAACTCTAAATTCAACATGGTTTGTAGTACCTCTTTGAAACTTGACAAAAAAAAGGGGTTCTCCGTTTTGTCTCTATGATTTGTTTCCTCTTCAAGTAGCCCTAAGCCGAGACTGCGGAAAAGCACTTTCATTGAGAGGGGTTGCCAAGCTTCTAAGAAATAACGAGTTTCCGAAATACCAGCAAATATTTTTTCACCCCATCTTGATGATATGTGGTGGTAATGACAAGTCCACAAATCCCACTTGGCTCACCAAATTTTTGTTCTTCTAGGTTGAAGCGTTCGTCTACAGTATCAGTTTTATATTTAGGTTTGAATCTGTTCTCTAATATATAGATAGTTAAATTTGGAATTCAAAACCCTACATGGTTTGTAGTAGCTCTTTGAAACTGGACAAAATAAAGGAGTTCTCACTTTTGTCTCTATGGTTCGTTTCCTCTTAAAGTAGTCCTAGGCACAGACTGTGGAAAAGCACTTTCAATGAGAGGGGTTGCCAAGCTTCAAAGGAATAACGAGTTTCAGAAATACCAGCAAATATTTTTTTACCCAACGTTGATGATACTTGGTGGTAATGATTAATACACAAATCCCACTTGGCTCACCATATTTTGTTCTTCTAGGTTGAAGCGTTCGTTTACAGTAGCAGTTTTTATTTTTAGGTTTCACTCTGTTCTCTCCTATAGAGATAGATGAAATTGGAACTCTAAATCCAACATGGTTTGTAGTAGCTTTTTACAACTTGACAAAATAAAGGTGTTCTCAGTTTTGTCTTTATAGTTTGTTTACTCTTCAAGTAGCCCTTTGAACAGACTGTGGAAAAGCACTTTCATTTAGAGGGGTTGCCAAGCTTCTAAGAAATAATAAGTTTCCGAAATACCAGCAAATATTTTCTCACCCAATCTTGATGATACTTGGTGGTAATAATCGGTTAACAAATCCCACTTGATTCACCAAATTTTGTTCTTTTAGGTTGAAGCGTTCGTTTACAGTAGCAGTTTATATTTTTATGTTTTCCTTTGTTCTCTCCTGTATAGATAGATGAATTTGGAACACTAAATACAACATGGTTTGTAGTCACTCTTTGAAACGTGACAAAATAAAGGAGTTCTCAGTTTTGTCTCTATGGTTTGTTTTCTCTTCAAGTAGCCCTAGGCACAGACTGTGGAAAAGCACTTTCATTGAGAGGGGTTGCCAAGCTTCTAAGAAATAACGAGTTTTCGAAATACCAGCAAATATTTTTTCAACCAATGATGATGATACTTGGTGATAATGATCAGTACACAAATCCTACTTGGCTCACCAAATTTTGTTCTTCTGGGTTTAAGCATTCGTCTACAGTAGCAGTTTTTATATTTAGGTTTCACTTTGTTCTCTCCCATATAGATAGATGAATTTGGAACTCAAAATCCAACATGGTGTGTAATAGCTCTTTGACACTTGACAAAATAAATGAGTTCTCAGTTTTGTATCTATGATTTGTTTCTGCTTCAAGTAGCTTTAATCAGAGACTGTGGAAGAGCACTTTCATTGATAGAGGTTGCCAAGCTTTCAAGAAAATACGAGTTTCTGAAATAGCAGAAAATATTTTTTCACCCAATCTTGATGATACGTGGTGGTAATGACAAGTCCACAAATCCCACTTTGCTCGACAAATTTTGTAATTCTAGGTTGAAGCGTTCGTCCACAGTAGCAGTTTTTATATTTAGGTTTCCCTCTGTTCTCTCCTATATAGATAGATGAATTTGGAACTCTAAATCCAACACGGTTTGTAGTAGCTCTTTGAAACTTGACAAAATAAAGGAGTTCTCAGTTTTGTCTATATGATTTGTTTCCTTTTCAAGTAGCCCTAAGCAGACACTGTGGAAAAGCACTTTCATTGAGAGGGGTTGCCAACCTTCCAAGAAATTACGAGTTCCTGAAATACCGGAAATATTTTTTCACCCAGTCTTGATGATACCTCATGGTAATGACAAGAACTCAAATCCCACTTGGCTCAACACATTGTGTTTTTCTAGGTTGAAGCGTTCGTTTACTGTAGCAGTTTTTCTTTTTAGGTTTCATCTGTTCTCTCCTATAGAGATAGATGAATTTGGAACTCTAAATCCAACATGGTTTGTAGTATTTCTTTGAAACTTGAAAAATAAAGGAGTTCTCAGTTTTGTCTCTATGCTTTGTTTCCTCTTCAGGGACCTAGTCTCAGACTGTGGAAAAGCACTTTCATTGAGAGGGGTTGCCAAGCTTCTAAGAAATAACGAATGTCTGAAATACCAGCAAATATTTTTTCACCCAATCTTGATGATACATGGTGGTAATGATCAGTACACGAATCCCACTTGGCTCGACAAATTTTGTTCTTCTAAGTTGAAGCGTTCGTCTACAGGAGCAGTTTTTATACTTAGGTTTCTTTCTGTTCTCTTTTATATAGATAGATGAATTTGGAAATCTAAATCCAACATGGTTTGTAGTAGCTCTTTGAAACTTGACAAAATAAAGGAGTTCTCAGTTTTGTCCCTATGATTTTTTTCCTCTTCAAGTAGCCCTACTAAGAGACTGTGGAAAAGCACTTTCATTGAAAGGGGCTGCAAAGCTTCCAAGAAATTACGAGTTTCCGAAATACCAGCAAGTATTTTTTCACCCAATCTTGATGATACATGGTGGTAATGATCATTACACAAATCCCACTTGGCTCACCAAATTGTGGTCTTCTAGGTTGAAACGTTCATCTCCCGTAGCAGTTTTTATATTTAGGTTCCACTCTGTTCTGTCCTATATAGAGAGATGAATTTGGAACTCTAAATCCAACGTGGTTTGTAGTAGCTCTTTTAAACTTGACAAAATAAAGGAGTTCTCAATTTTGTCTCTATGGTTTGTTTCCTCTTCAAGTAGCCCTAGGCACAGACTGTGGAAAAGCAATTTCATTGAGAGGGGTTGCTAAGAATCTAAGAAATAACGGGTTTCAGAAATACCAGCAAATATTTTTTCACCCAATCTTGATGATACTTCGTGGTAATGATCAGTACACAAATTCTTCTTGGCTCACCAAATTTGGTTCTTCTAGGTTGAAGCGTTCGTTTACAGTATCAGTTTATATTTTTAGGTTTCCCTCTGTTCTATCCTATATAGTTAGATGAAATTGGAACTCTAAATCCAAGATGGTTTTAGTAGCTCTTTGAAACTTGACAAAATAAAGTAGTTCTCAGTTTTGTCTTTATGATTTGTTTCCTCTTCAAGAAGCCCTAGGTAGAGACTGTGGAAAAGCACTTTCATTGAGAGGGGTTGCCAAGCTTCCAAGAAATTACGAGTTTCCAAAATACCAGCAAATATTTTTTCACCAAATCTTGATGATACTTGGTGGTAATGATCAGTACACAAAACCCACTTGGCTCACCAAATTTTCTTCTTCTAGGTTGAAGCGTTCGTTTACAGTTGCAGTTTTTATTTTTTGGTTTGACTCTGTTCTCTCCTATATAGATAGATGAATATGGAATTCTAAATCCAACATGGTTTGTAGTAGCTCTTTGAAACTTGACAAAATAAAGGAGTTCTCAGTTTCGTCTCTATGGTTTGTTTCCTCTTCAAGTAGCCCTAGGCACAGACGATGGAAAAGCACTTTCATTGAGAGGGTTTGCCAAGCTTCTAAGAAATAACGAGTTTCCGAAATACCAGCAAATATTTTTTCTCCCAATGTTGATGATACTTGGTGGTAATGATCAGTACACAAATCCCACTTGGCTCAACAAATTTTGTTCTTCTAGGTTGAAGTGTTCGTCTACAGTACCAGTTTTTATATTTAGGTTTCCCTGTGTTCTCTCCTATATAGATAGATGAATTTGGAACTCTAAATCCAACATGGTTTGTAGTAGCTCTTTGAAACTTGACAAAAAAAAGGAGTTCTCAGTTTTGTCTCTATGGTTTGTTTCCTCTTCAAGTAGCCCTAGTCACAGACGGTCGAAAACACTTTCATTGAGAGGGGTTGCCAAGCTTCTAAGAAATAACGAGTTTCCCAAATATCATCAACTATTTTTTCACTGAATCTTGATGATACTTGGTGGTCATGATCGGTTCACAAATCCCACTTGACTCACCATATTTTGTTCTTCTAGGATGAAGCGTTCGTTTACAGTAGCAGTTTTTATATTTAGGTTTCACTGTGTTCTCTCCTATATAGATAGATGAATTTGGAACTCTAAATCCAACATGGTTTGTAGTACCTCTTTGAAACTTGACAAAAAAAGGAGTTCTCCGTTTTGTTTCTAGGATTTGTTTCCTCTTCAAGTAACCCTAAGGCGAGACTGTGGAAAAGCACTTTCTTTGAGAGGGGTTGCCAAGCTTCTAAGAAATAACGAGTTTCCGAAATACCAGCAAATATTTTTTCACCCAATCTTGATGATATGTGGTAATAATGACAAGTCCACAAATCCCACTTGGCTCACCAAATTCTGTTCTTCTAGGTTGAAGTGTTCGTCTACAGTAGCAGTTTTTATATTTAGGTTTGAATCTGTTCTCTCCTATATAGATAGATAAATTTGAAATTCTAAATCCTACATGGATTGTAGTAGTTCTTTGAAACTGGACAAAATAAAGGAGTTCTCACTTTTGTCTCTATGGTTCGTTTCCTCTTCAAGTAGTCCTAGGCACAGACTGTGGAAACGCACTTTCATTGGGAGGGGTTGCCAATCTTCTAAGAAATAACGAGTTTCCGAAATACCAGCAAATATTTTTTCACCCAGTTTGATGATACTTGGTGGTAATGATCAGTACACAAATCCCACTTGGCTCACCAAACTTTTTTCTTCCAAGTTGAATCATTCGTCTACAGTAGCAGTTTTTTATATTTAGGTTTACTCTGTTCTCTCGTATATAGATAGATGAATTAGGAACTCTAAATCCAACATGGTGTGTAGTAGCTCTTTGAAACTTAAAAAAACAAAGTAGTACTCAGTTTTGTCTCTATGATTTGTATCCGCTTCAAGTAGCCCTAAGAAGAAACTGTAGAAAAGCACTTTCATTGAAAGGGGTTGCCAAGCTACCAAGAAATTACGATTTCCGAAATACCAGCTAATATTTTTTCACCCAATCTTGATGATACGTGGTGGTAATGACAAGTACAGAAATCCCACTTGGCTCGACAAATTTTGTTCTTCTAGGTCGAAGCGTTTGTCTACAGGAGCAGTTTTTCTATTTAGGTTTCTCTCTGTTCTCTTTCATATAGATAGATGAATTTGGACCTCTAAATCCATCGTGGTTTGTAGTAGCTCTTTGAAACTTGACAAAATAAAGGAGTTCTCAGTCTTGTCTCTCTGGTTTGATTCCTGTTGAAGTAGCCCTAGGCACAGACTGTGGAAAAGCAATTTCCTTGAGAGGGGTTGCCAAGATTCTAAGAAATAACGAGTTTCCGAAATACCAGCGAATATTTTTTCACCCAATCTTGATGATACTTGGTGGTAAGGATCAGTAAACAAATTCATTTTGGCTCACCAAATTTTGTTCTTCTATGTTGAAGCGTTCATTTACAGTAGCAGTTTATATTTTTAGGTTTCCCTCTGTTCTATCCTATATAGATAGATGAATTCGGAACTCTAAATCCAAGATGGTTTTAGTAGCTCATTGAAACTTTACAAAATAAAGTAGTTCTCAGTTTTGTCTTTATGATTTGTTTCCTCTTCAAGTAGCCCTAAGTAGAGACTGTGGAAAAGCACTTTCATTGAAAGGGGTTGCCAAGCTTCTAAGAAATTACGAGTTTCCTAAATACCAGAAATATTTTTTCGCCCAATCTTGATGATACATGGTGGCAATGACAAGTACACAAATCCCACTTGGCTCACCATATTTTGTTCTCCTAGGTTGAAGCGTTCGTTTACTGCAGCATTTCTTATTTTTAGGTTTCACTCTGTTCTCTCCTATATAGATAGATAAATTTGGAACTCTAAATGCAACTAGGTTTGTAGTAGCTCTTTGAAACTTGACAAAATAAAGGAGTTTTCAGTTGTGTTTCTATGGTTTGTTTCCTCTTCAAAGCCCTAGGCACAGACCGTGGAAAAGTACTTTCATTGAGAGGGGTTGCCAAGGTTCTAAGAAATAAAGAGATTCCGAAATACCAGCAAATATTATTTTTAAACCAAAATTGATGATACTTCCTGGAAAGGATCAGTACACAAATCCCACTTGGCTCATCAAATATTCAACTTCTAGGTTGAAGCGTTCGTCTACAGTAGCAGTTTTTATATTTAGGTTTCCCTCTGTTCTCTCCTATATAGATAGATGTATTTGGAACTCTAAATCCAACATGGTTTGTTGTAGCTCTTTGAAATTTGACAATATAAAGGAGTTCTCAGTTTTGTATCTATGAATTGTTTCCACTTCAAGTAGCTTTAAGCAGAGACTGTGTAAGAGCACTTTCATTGATAGGGGTTGCCAAGCTTCCAAGAAAATACGAGTTTCCGAATTAGCAGCAAATATTTTTCACCCAATCTTGATGATACGTGGTGGTAATGACAAGTCAACAAATACCACTTTGCTCATCAAATTTTGTTCTTCTAGGTTGAAGCCTTCGATTACAGTAGCGGTTTTTATTTTTTGGTTTGACACTGTTCTCTCTTATATAGATAGATGAATATGGAATTCTAAATCCAACATGGTTTGTAGTAGCTCTTTGTAACTTGACAAAATAAAGGAGTTCTCAGTTTTGTCTCTATGGTTTGTTTCCTCTTCAAGTAGCCCTAAGCCGAGACTGGGGAAAAGCATTTTCATTGAGAGGGGTTGCCAAGCTTCTAAGAAATAACGAGTTTCCGAAATACCAGCAAATATTTTTTCTCCCAATGTTGATGATACTTGGTGGTTATGATCAGTACACAAATCCCACTTGGCTCACCAAATTTTGTTCTTCTAGGTTGAAGTGTTCGTCTACAGTAGCAGTTTTTATATTTAGGTTTCCCTCTGTTCCCCCCTATATAGACAGATGAATTTGGAACTCTAAATCCAACATGGTTTGTAGTAGCTCTTTGAAAGTTGACAAAATAAAGGAGTTCTCAGTTTTGTCTCTATGGTTTGTTTCCTCTTCTAATCTCCCTAGGCACAGACTGTGGAAAAGCACTTTCATTGAAAGGGGTTGCCAAGCTTCCAAGAAAATACGAGTTTCCGAAATACCAGCAAATATTTTTTCACCCAATGTTGATCATACGTTTTGGTAATGAAGAGTACACAAATCCCACTTGGCTCACCAAATTTTGTTCTTCTAGGTTGAAGCGTTCGTTTACAGTAGCTGTTTTAATTTTTAGGTTTCACTCTGTTCTCTCCTATATTGATAGATAAATTTGTAACTCTAAATCCAACACGGTTTGTAGTAGCTCTTTGAAACTTGACAAAATAAAGGAGTTCTCAGTTTTGTCTCTATGGTTTGTTTCCTCTTCAAGTAGCCCTAGGCACAGACGGTGGAAAAGCACTTTCATTGAGAGGGGTTGCCAAGCTTCTAAGAAATAACGAGTTTCCGAAATACCAGCAAATATTTTTTCTCCCAATGTTGATGATACTTGGTGGTTATGATCAGTACACAAATCCCACTTGGCTCACCAAATTTTGTTCTTCTAGGTTGAAGTCTTCATCTACAGTAGCAGTTTTTATATTTAGGTTTCCCTCTGTTCTCTCCTATATAGATAGATGAATTTGGAGCTCTAAATTCAACATGGTTTGTAGTAGCTCTTTGAAACTTGACAAAATAAAGGTGTTGTCAGTTTTGTCTCTATGGTTTGTTTCCTCTTCAAGTAGCCCTAGGCACAGACTGTGGAAAAGCACTTTCATTGAAAGGGGTTGCCAATCTTCTAAGGAATAACGAGTTTCAATATACCAGGAAATATTTCTTCACCCAATCTTGATGATTCTTGGTGGTAATGATCAGTACACAAATCCCACTTGGCTCACCAAATTTTGTTCTTCTAGGTTGAAGCGTTCGTTTACAGTAGCGGTTTATATTTTTAGGTTTCACTCTTTTCTCTCCTATATAGATAGATGAATTTGGAACTCTAAATCCAACATACTTTTTAGTAGCTCCTTGAAACTTGACAAAATAAAGGAGTTCTCAGTATTGTCCCTATGGTTTGTTTCCTCTTCAAGTAGCCCTAAGCACCGACTGTGGAAAACCACTTTCATTTAGAGGGGTTGATAAGCTTCTAAGAAAAAACGATTTTCCGAAATACCAGCAAATATGTTTTCACCCAATTTGATGATACTTGGTGGTAAAGATCAGTAAACAAATCCCATTTGGCTCACCAAATTTTGTTCTTCTATTTTGAAGCGTTCATCTACAGTAGCAGTTTTTATATTTAGGTTTCACTCTGTTCTCTTCTATATAGATAGGTGAATTTGGAACGTTAAATCCAACATGGTTTGTAGTAGCTCTTTGAAATTTGACATAATAAAGTAGTTGTCAGTTTTGTCTCTATGGTTTGTTTCTTCTTCAAGTAGCCCTAAGCAGAGACAGTGGAAAAGCACTTTCATTGAAAGGGGTTGCCAAGTTTCCAAGAAATAACGAGTTTCCGAAATACCAGCAAATATTTTTTCACCAAATCTTGATGATACCTGGTGGTAATGACAAGTACTCAAAGCCCACTTGGCTCACCAAATTGTGTTCTTCTAGGATGAAGCGTTTGTTTACAGTAGCAGTTTTTTTTTTAGGTTTCACTCTGTTCTCTCCTATATATATAGATGAATTTGGAACTCTAAATTCAACATGGTTTGTAGTAGCTCTTTGAAACTTGACAAAATAAAGGAGTTCTCAGTTTTGTCCCTATGGTTTGTTTCCTCTTCAAGTAGCCCTAAGCATCCACTGTGGAAAAGCACTTTCATTGAGAGGGGTTGCCAAGCCTCTAAGAAATAACGAATTTCTGAAATACCAGCAAATATTTTTTCACCGAATCTTGATGATACTTTGTGGTAATGATCAGTAGACAAAACCCATTTGGCTGACCAAATTTTGTTCTTCTAGGTTGAAGCGCTCGTCTACAGTAGCAGTTTTTATATTTAGGTTTCACTCTGTTCTCTTCAATATAGATAGATAAATTTGGAACTATAAATCCAACATGGTTTGTAGTAGCTCTTTAAAACGTGAGAAAATAAAGGAGTTCTCAGTTTTGTCTCTATTGTTTGTTTCCTCGTCAAGTAGCACTAGGTACACACTGTGGAAAAGCACTTTCATTGAGAGAGGTTACCAAGCATCTAAGAAATAACGTGTTTCCGAAATACTAGCAAATATTTTTTCACCCAATCTTGATGCTACTTGCTGGTAATGATCAGTACACAAATCCCACTTGGCTCACCAAATTTTGTTCTTCTTGGTTGAAGCGTTCGTCGACAGTAGCAGTTTTTATATTTAGATTTCCTTCTGTTCTCTATATATAGATAGATGAATTTGGAACTCTAAATCCAACATGGTTTGTAGTAGCTCTTTGAAACTTGACAAAATACAGGAGTTCTCAGTTTTGTCTCTATTGTTTGTTTCCTCTTCAAGTAGCCCTAGGCACAGACTGTGGAAAAGCACTTTTATTGAAAGGGGTTGCCATGCTTCCAAGAAATAACGTCTTTCCGAAATACCAGCAAATATTTTTTTACCCAATCTTGATGATACTTGGTGGTAATGATCGGTACACAACTCCCACTTGACTCACCAGATTTTGTTCTTCTAGTTTGAAGCGTTCGTTTACAGTAGCAGTTTATGTTTTTAGGTTTCCCTCTGTTCTCTCCTGTATAGATAGATGAATTTGGAACTCTAAATACAACATGGTTTGTAGTAGCCCTTTGAAACTTGACAAAAAAAAATAGTTTCAAGTTTTGTCTCTATGGTTTGTTTCCTCTTCAAGTAGCCATAAGCAGAGACCGTGGAAAACACTTTCATTTAAAGGGGTTGCCAAGCTTCCAAGAAATTACGAGTTTTTGAAATACCAGCAAATATTTTTTCACCGAATCTTGATGATACGCGGTGGTAATGAGAGGTGCACAAATCTCACTTGGCTCACCAAATTTTGTTCCTCTAGGTTTAAGCTTTCGTCTCACGTAGCAGTTTTTATATTTAGGTTTCACTCTGTTCTCTCCTATATAGATAGATGAATTTGGGACTCTAAATAAAACATGGTTTGTAGTAGCTCTTTGAATCTTGACAAAATAAAGGAGTTCTCAGATGTGTCTCTATGGTTTGTTTCCTCTTCTAGTAGCCCTAGGCACAGACTGTGGAAAAGCACTTTCATTGAAAAGGGTTGCCAAGTTTCCAAGAAATAACAGGATTCCAAAATACCAGCAAATACTTTTTCACCAATTTGATAATACTTGGGGGTAATGATCGGTAGACAAATCCCACTTTACTCACCAAATTTTGTTCTTCTAGTTTGAAGCGTTTGTTTACAGTAGCAGTTTATATTTTTAGGTTTCACTCTGTTCTCTGCTATATAGATAGATGAATTTGGAACTCTAAATACAACATGGTTTGTAGTAGCTCTTGAAACTTGACAAAATAAAGGAGTTCTCAGTTTTGTCTCTATGGTTTTTTTTCTATTCAAGTAGCCCTAGGCACAGACTGTGGAAAAGCACTTTCATTGATAGGGGTTGCCAAGCCTCTAAGAAATAACGAGTTTCCGAAATACCAGCAAATATTATTTCACCCAATCTTGATGATACTTGGTGGTAATAATCAGGACACAAATCCCATTTGGCTCACCAAATTTTGTTCTTTTAGGTTGAAGCGTTCTTCTACAGTAGCAGTTTTTATATTGAGGTCTCACTCTTTTATCTTCTATATAGATAAACGAATTTGGAACTGTAAATCCAACATGGTTTGTAGTAGCTCTTTGAAACTTGACAAAATAAAGGAGTTCTCAGTTTTGTCTCTATGGTTTGTTTCCTTTTCAAGTATCCCTAGGCACAGAATGTGGAAAAGCACTTTCATTGAGAGGGGTTGCCAAGCTTGTAAGAAATAACGAGTTTCCGAAATACCAGCAAATATTTTTTCACCCAATTTTGATGATACGTGGTGGTAATGATCAGTACACAAATCCCACTTTGCTCACCAAATTGTGTTCTACTAGGTTGAAGCCCTCGCCTCCAGTAGCATTATTTATATGTAGGTTTCACTCTGTTCTCTCTTATATAGATAGATGAATTTGGAACACTAAGTCCAACATGGTTTGTAGTAGCTCTTTGAAACTTGACAAAATAAAGGAGTTCTCAGTTTTGTCTCTATGGTTTGTTTCCTCTTCAAGTAGCCCTAGGCAGAGACTGTGGAAAAACACTTTCATTGAGAGGGGTTGCCAAGCTTCTAAGAAATAACGAGTTTCCGAAATACCAGCAAATATTTTTTCACCCAATCTTGATGATACTTGGTGGTAATGATCAGTACACAAATCCCACTTGGCTCACCAAATTTTGTCCTTCTAGGTTGAAGTGTTCGTCTACAGTAGCAGTTTTTATATGTAGGTTTCACACTGTTCTCTCCTATATAGATAGATGAATTTGGATGTAAAATCCAACAGGGATTGTAGTAGTTCTTTGAAACTTGACAAAATAAAGGAGTTCTCAGTTTTGTCTCTATGGTTTGTTTTCTATTCAAGTAGCCCTAGGCACAGACTGTAGAAAAGCACTTTCATTGAGAGGGGTTGCCAATCTCCTAAGAATTTACGAGTTTGCGAAATACCAGCAAATATTTTTTCACCCAATCTTGATGATACTTGGTGGTAATGACAAGTTGACAAATCCCACTTGGCTCAACAAATTTTGTTCTTCTAGGTTGAACCCTTCGTTTAGAGTAGCAGTATTTATTTTTATGTTTCACTCTGTTCTCTCCAATATAGATAGATGAATTTGGAACTCTAAATCCAACATGGTTTGTAGTAGCTCTTTGAAACTTGACAAAATAAAGGAGTTCTCAGTTTTGTCTCTATGGTTTGTTTCCTCTTCAATTAGCCCTAGGCAGAGACTGTGGAAAAACACTTTCATTGAGAGGGGTTGCCAAGATTCTAAGAAATAACGAGTTTCCGAAATACCAGCAAATATTTTTTCACCCAATCTTGATGATACTTGGTGGTAATGATCTGTACACAAATCCCACTTGGCTCACCAAATTTTGTCCTTCTAGGTTGAAGTGTTCGTCTACTGTAGCAGTTTTTATATTTAGGTTTCACTCTGTTCTCTCCTATACAGTTAAATGAATTTGGAACTCTAAATGCAACATGGTTTGTAGTAGCTCTTTGAAACTTGACAAAATACAGGAGTTCTCAGTTTTGTCTCTATGGTTTGTTTCCTCTTCAAGTAGCCCTAGGCACAGACTGTGAAAAAGCACTTTCATTGAAAGGGGTGGCCAAGTTTCCAAGAAATAACAAGTTTCCGAAATACCAGCAAATATTTTTTCACCCAATCTTGATGATACTTGGTGATAATGACAAGTATTCAAAGCCCACTTGGCTCACGAAATTTTGTTCTTCTAGGTTGAAGCGTTCGTTTACAGTAGCAGTTTTTATTTTTAGGTTTCTCTCTGTTCTCTCCTATATAGATAGATGAATTTGGAACTCTATATTCAACAAGGTTTGTAGTAGCTTTTTGAATCTTGACAAAATAAAGGAGTTCTGAGTTTTGTCTCTATGGTTTGTTTCCTCTTCAAGTAGCCCTAAGCAGAGACTGTGGAAAAGCACTTTCATTGAAAGGGGTTGCCAAGCTTCCAGAAATTACGAGTTTCCGAAATACCAGCAAATATTTTTTCACCCAATCTTGATGATACGAGTTGGTAATGACAAGTACACAAATCCCACTTGGCTCACCAAATTTTGTTCTTCTAGGTTGAAGCGTTCGTATACAGTAGCAGTTTTTATTTTCAGGTTACACTCTGTTCTCTCCTATATAGATAGATGAATTTGGAACTCTAAATCCAACATGGTTTTTAGTAGCTCTTAGAAACTTGACAAAATAAAGGAGTTCTCAGTTTTGTCTCTATGGTTTGTTTCCTCTTCAAGTAGCCCTAGGCAGAGACTGTGGAAAAACACTTTCATTGAGAGGGGTTGCCAAGCTTCTAAGAAATAACGAGTTTCCGAAATACCAGCAAATATTTTTTCACCCAATCTTGATGATACTTGGTGGTAATGATCAGTACACAAATCCCACTTGGCTCACCAAATTTTGTCCTTCTAGGTTGAAGTGTTCGTCTACAGTAGCAGTTTTTATATGTAGGTTTCACACTGTTCTCTCCTATATAGATAGATGAATTTGGATGTAAAATCCAACAGGGATTGTAGTAGTTCTTTGAAACTTGACAAAATAAAGGAGTTCTCAGTTTTGTCTCTATGGTTTGTTTTCTATTCAAGTAGCCCTAGGCACAGACTGTAGAAAAGCACTTTCATTGAGAGGGGTTGCCAATCTCCTAAGAATTTACGAGTTTGCGAAATACCAGCAAATATTTTTTCACCCAATCTTGATGATACTTGGTGGTAATGACAAGTTGACAAATCCCACTTGGCTCAACAAATTTTGTTCTTCTAGGTTGAACCCTTCGTTTAGAGTAGCAGTATTTATTTTTATGTTTCACTCTGTTCTCTCCAATATAGATAGATGAATTTGGAACTCTAAATCCAACATGGTTTGTAGTAGCTCTTTGAAACTTGACAAAATAAAGGAGTTCTCAGTTTTGTCTCTATGGTTTGTTTCCTCTTCAATTAGCCCTAGGCAGAGACTGTGGAAAAACACTTTCATTGAGAGGGGTTGCCAAGATTCTAAGAAATAACGAGTTTCCGAAATACCAGCAAATATTTTTTCACCCAATCTTGATGATACTTGGTGGTAATGATCAGCACACAAATCCCACTTGGCTCACCAAATTTTGTCCTTCTAGGTTGAAGTGTTCGTCTACTGTAGCAGTTTTTATATTTAGGTTTCACTCTGTTCTCTCCTATACAGTTAAATGAATTTGGAACTCTAAATGCAACATGGTTTGTAGTAGCTCTTTGAAACTTGACAAAATACAGGAGTTCTCAGTTTTGTCTCTATGGTTTTTTTCCTCTTCAAGTAGCCCTAGGCACAGACTGTGAAAAAGCACTTTCATTGAAAGGGGTGGCCAAGCTTCCAAGAAATAACAAGTTTCCGAAATACCAGCAAATATTTTTTCACCCAATCTTGATGATACTTGGTGATAATGACAAGTATTCAAAGCCCACTTGGCTCACCAAATTTTGTTCTTCTAGGTTGAAGCGTTCGTTTACAGTAGCAGTTTTTATTTTTAGGTTTCTCTCTGTTCTCTCCTATATAGATAGATGAATTTGGAACTCTATATTCAACAAGGTTTGTAGTAGCTTTTTGAATCTTGACAAAATAAAGGAGTTCTGAGTTTTGTCTCTATGGTTTGTTTCCTCTTCAAGTAGCCCTAAGCAGAGACTGTGGAAAAGCACTTTCATTGAAAGGGGTTGCCAAGCTTCTAAGAAATAACGAGTTTCCGAAATACCAGCAAATATTTTTTCACCCAATCTTGATGATACGTGGTGGTAATGACAAGTACACAAAGCCCACTTGGCTCACCAAATTTTGTTCTTCTATGTTCAAGCGTTTGTTTACAGTAGCAGTTTTATTTTTAGGTTTCACTCTGTTCTCTCCTATATAGATAGATGAATTTGGAACTCTAAATACAACATGGTTTGTAGTATCTTTTTGAATCACGACTTAATAAGGAGTTCTCAGTTTTGTCTCTATGGTTTGTTTCCTCTTCAAGTAGCCCTAGGCACATACTGTTGAAAAGCACTTTCATAGAAAGGGTTTTCCAAGCTTCCAAGAAATTACGAGTTTCCGAAATACCAGGAAATATTTTTTCACCCAATCTTGATGATACGTGGTGGTAATGATCAGTACACAAATTCCACTTGGCTTAGCAAATTTTGTTCTTCTAGGTTGAAGCGTTCGTTGACAGTTGCAGCTTTTATTTTTAGGGTTCACTCTGTTCTCCCCTATATAGATAGATGAATTTGGAACTCTAAATACAACATGGTGTGTACTAGCCTTTTGAAAGTTGACAAATAAAGTAGTTCTCAGTTTTGTCTCTATGGTGTGTTTCCTCTTCAAGTAGCCCTAAGAAGAGACTGTGGAAAAGCACTTTCATTGAAAGGGTTTGCCAAGCCTCCAAGAAATTAAGATTTCCAAAATATCAGCAAATATTTTTTCACCCAATCTTGATGATACCTGGTGGTAATGACAAGTACACAAAGCCCACTTGGCTCACCAAATTTTGTTCTTCTATGTTCAAGCGTTTGTTTACAGTAGCAGTTTTATTTTTAGGTTTCACTCTGTTCTCTCCAATATAGATTGATGAATTTGGAACTCTAAATAAAACATGGTTTGTAGTAGCTTTTTGAATCACGACATAATAAAGGAGTACTCAGTTTTGTCTCTATGGTTTGTTTCCTCTTCAAGTAGCCCTAGGCACATATTGTTGAAAAGCACTTTCATTGAAAGTGTTGTTCAAGCTTCCAAGAAATTACAAGTTTCCGAAATACCAGCAAATATTTTTTCACCCAATCTGGATGATACGTGGTGGTAATGACAAGTACACTTGGCTCACCAAATTTTGTTCTTCTAGGTTTAAGCGTTCATGTACAATAGCAGTTTTTATTTGTAGGATTAACTCTGTTCCCTCCCATATAGATAGATGAATTTGGTACTCTAAATCCAACATGGTTTGTAGTAGCTCTTTGAAACTTGACAACATAAAGTCGTTCTCAGTTTTGTCTCTATGGTGTGTTTCCACTTCAAGTAGCCCTAGGCACAGACTGTGGAAAAGCACTTTCATTGAGAGTGGTTGCCAAGCTTCCAAGAAATAACGAGTTTCCGAAATTCCAGCAAATATTTTTTCACACAATCTTGATGATACGTGGTGGTAATGATCAGTACACAGATTCCACTTGGATCTCCAAATTTTGTTCTTCTAGGTTGAAGCGTTCGTCTACAGTAGCAGTTTTTATATTTAGGTTTCCCTCTGTTCTCTCCTATATAGATAGATGAATTTGAAATTCTAAATCCAACATGGTTTGTAGTAGCTCTTTGAAACTTGACAAAAGAAAGGAGTTCTCAGTTTTGTCTCTATGGTTTGTTTCCTCTTCAAGTAGCCCTAGGCACAGACTGTGGAAAAGCACTTTCATTGAGAGGGGTTGCAAGCGTCTAAGAAATAACGAGTTTCTGAAATACCAGCAAATATTATTTCACCCAATCTTGATGATACGTGGAGGTAATGAGAAGTGCACAATTCCGACATGGCTCACCAAATTTTGTTCGTCTAGGTTGATGCGTTCGTTTACAATAGCAGTTTTTATTTTTAGGTTTCACTTTGTTCTCACCTATATAGATACATGAATTTGGAACTCTAAATCCAACATGGTTTGTAGTAGCTCTTTGAAACTTGACAAAATACAGGAGTTCTCAGTTTTATCTCTATGGTTTGTTTTCTCTTCAAGTAGCCCTAGGCACAGACTGTGGAAAAGTACTATCAAAGAAAGGGGTTGCCAAGCTTCCAAGAAATAACTAGTTTCCGAAATACCAGCAAATATTTTTTCACCAATTTGATGATACTTGGTTTTAATGACAAGTATAAAAAGCCCACTTGGCTCACCAAATTTTGTTCTTCTATGTTGAAGCGTTCGTTTACAGTAGCAGTTTTTATTTTTAGGTTTCTCTCTGTTCTCTCCTATATAGATAGATGAATTTGGAACTCTAAATACAACATGGTTTGTAGTAGCTTTTTGAATCTTGACAAAATAAAGGAGTTCTCAGTTTTGTCTCTATGGTTTGTTTCCTCTTCAAGTAGCCCTAAGCAGAGACTGTGGAAAAGCACTTTCATTGAAAGGGGTTGCCAAGCGTCCAGAAATTACGAGTTTCCGAAATACCAGCAAATATTTTTTCACCCAATCTTGATGATACGAGTTGGTAATGACAAGTACACAAATCCCACTTGGCTCACCAAATTTTGTTCTTCTAGGTTGAAGCATTCGTATACAGTAGCAGTTTTTATTTTAAGGTTAAACTCTGTTCTCTCCTATATAGATAGATGAATTTGGAACTCTGAATCCAACATGGTTTGTAGTAGCTCTTTGAAACTTGACAAAATAAAGGAGTTCTCAGTTTTGTCTCTATGTTTTGTTTCCTCCTCAAGTAGCCCTAGGCACATACTGTAAAAAAGCACTTTCATGGAGAGAAGTTGCCAAGCTTCTAAGAAATAACGAGTTTCCGAAATACCAGCAAATATTTTTTCAGCCAATCTTGATGATACGTGGTGGTAATGACAAGTACACAAATCTCAATTGGCTCACCAAATTTTGTTCTTCTAGGTTTAAGCGTTCGTCTACAGTAGCAGTTTTTATGTATGTTTCTCTCTGTTGTCTCCTATAGAGATAGATGAATTTGGAACTCTAATTCCAACATGGTTTGTAGTAGCTATTTGAAACTTGACAAAATAAAGTAGTCCTCAGTTTTGTCTCTATGGTGTGTTTCCACTTCAATTAGCCCTAAGCACAGACTGTGGAAAATCACTTTCATTGAGAGTGGTTGCCAAGCTTCAAAGAAATATCGAGTTTCCGAAATACAAGCAAACATTTTTTCACCCAATCTTGATGATACTTGGTGGTAAGGTTCAGTACACAAATCCCACATGGCTCACCAAATTTTCTTCTTCTAGGTTGAAGCGTTCGTCTACAGTAGCAGTTTTTATGTTTCGGTTTCCCTCTGTTCTCTCCTATATTGATAGATGAATTTGGAACTCTAAATCCATCATGATTTGTAGTAGCTCTTTGAAACTTGACAAAATAAAGGAGTTCTCAGTTTTGTCTCTATCGTTTTTTCCTCTTGAAGTTGCCCTAAGCAGAGACAGTGGAAAAGGACATTTATTGAAAGGGTTGCCAAGCTTAAAAGAAATTATGAGTTTCCGAAATACCAGGAAATATTTTTTCACCCAATCTTGATGATACGTGGTGGTAATGATCAGTACACAAATTCCACTTGGCTTAGCAAATTTTGTTCTTCTAGGTTGAAGCGTTCGTTGACAGTAGCAGCTTTTATATTTAGGTTTCACTCTGTTCTCCCCTATATAGACAGATGAATTTGGAACTCTAAATACAACATGGTTTGTAGTAGCTCTTTGAATCTTGACAAAATAAAGGAGTTCTCAGTTTTGTCTTTATGGTTTGATTCCTCTTCAAGTAGCCCTAGGCACAGACTGTGGAAAAGCACTTTCATTGAGAGGGGTTGCCAAGCTTCCAAGAAAGAACGAGTTACCGAAATACCAGCAAATATTTTTTCACCCAATCTTGATGATACGTGGTCATAATGATCAGTACACAAATCCCACTTGACTCACCAAATGTTGTTCTTCTAGGTTGAAGAGTTCGTTTACAGTAGCAGATTTTATTTTTAGGTTTCACTCTGTTCTCTCCTATATAGATAGATGAATTTGGAACTCTAAATACAACATGGTGTGTACTAGCCTTTTGAAAGTTGACAAATAAAGTAGTTCTCATTTTTGTCTCTATGGTGTGTTTCCTCTTCAAGTAGCCCTAAGAAGAGACTGTGGAAAAGCACTTTCATTGAAAGGGTTTGCCAAGCTTCCAAGAAATTAAGATTTCCAAAATATCAGCAAATATTTTTTCACCCAATCTTGATGATACCTTGTGGTAATGACAAGTACACAAAGCCCACTTGGCTCACCAAATTTTGTTCTTCTATGTTCAAGCGTTTGTTTACAGTAGCAGTTTTATTTTTAGGTTTCACTCTGTTCTCTCCTATATAGATTGATGAATTTGGAACTCTAAATAAAACATGGTTTGTAGTAGCTTTTTGAATCACGACATAATAAAGTAGTACTCAGTTTTGTCTCTATGGTTTGTTTCCTCTTCACGTAGCCCTAGGCAAATACTGTTGAAAAGCACTTTCATTGAAAGGGTTGTCCAAGCTTCCAAGAAATTATGAGTTTCCGAAATACCAGCAAATATTTTTTCACCCAATCTGGATGATACGTGGTGGTAATGACAAGTACACTTGGCTCACCAAATTTTGTTCTTCTAGGTTTAAGTGTTCATCTACAATAGCAGTTTTTATATGTAGGATTCACTCTATTCCCTCCCATATAGATAAATGAATTTGGTACTCTAAATCCAACATGGTGTGTAGTAGCTCTTTGAAACTTGACAACATAAAGTCGTTCTCAGTTTTGTCTCTATGGTGTGTTTCCACTTCACGTAGCCCTAGGCACAGACTGTGGAAAAGCACTTTCATTGAGAGGGGTTGCCAAGCTTCCAAGAAATAACGAGTTTCCGAAATTCCAGCAAATATTTTTTCACACAATCTTGATGATACGTGGTGGTAATGATCAGTACACAAATCCCACTTGGCTCACCAAATTTTGTTCATCTAGGTTGAAGCGTTCGTTTACAGTAGCAATTTCTATTTTTAGGTTTAACTCTGTTCTGTCCTATACATATTGATGAATTTGGAACTCTAAATCCAACATAGTTTGTAGTAGCTCTTTGAAACTTGACAAAATAAAGGAGTTCTAGTTTTGTCTCTATGGTTTGAATCCTCTTCAAGTACCCCTAGGAACAGACTGTGGAAAAGCACTTTCATTGAGTGGGGTTGCCAAGCTTCTAAGAAATAACGAGTTTCCGAAATACCAGCAAATATTTTTTCACCCAATCTTGATCATACATGGTGGTAATGACAAGTCCACAAATCCCACTTGGCTCACCAAATTTTGTTCTTCTAGTTTGAAGTGTTCGTTTACAGTAGCAGTTTTTATTTTTAGGTTTCACTCTGTTCTCTCCTATATAGATAGATGAATTTGGAACTCTAAATCCAACATGGTTTGTAGTAGCTCTTTGAAACTTGACACTTGATACTTGTTGGTAAGGGTCAGTACACAAATCCCACTTGGCTCACCAAATTTTCTTCTTCTAGGTTGAAGCGTTCGTCTACAGTAGCAGTTTTTATATTTCGGTTTCCCTCTCTTCTCTCCTATATTGATAGATGAATTTGGAACTCTAAATCCATCATGGTTTGTATTAGCTCTTGGAAACTTGACAAAAAATCGGAGTTCTCAGTTTTGTCTCTATCGTTTTTTCCTCTTCAAGTTGCCCTAAGAAGAGACAGTGGAAAAGGACTTTTTTTGAAAGGGTTGCCAAGCTTAAAAAAAATTACGAGTTTCCGAAATACCAGGAAATATTTTCTCACCCAATCTTGATGATACGTGGTGGTAATGATCAGAACACAAATCCCACTTGGCTCACCAAAATTTCTTCTTCTAGGTTGAAGCGTTCGTCTACAGTAGCAGTTTTTATATGTACGTTTCACTCTGTTCTCTCTTATATAGATACATGAAATTGGAACTCTAAATCCAACATGGTTTGTAGTAGCTCTTTGAAACTTGAGAAAATAGAGTAGTTCTCATTTTTTTCTCTATGGTTTGGTTCCTCTTCAAGAAACCCTAGCCACAGACTGTGGAAAAGCACCTTCATTGAAAGGGGTTGCCAAGCTTCTAAGAAATAACGAGTTTCCGAAATACCAGCAAATATTTTTTCACCCAATCTTGATGATACGTGGTGGTAATGATCAGTACACAAATCCCACTTCGCTCACCAAATTTTCTTCTTCTAGGTTGAAGCGTTCGTCTACAGTAGCAGTTTTTATATGTAGGTTTCACTCTGTTCTCTCTTATATAGATAGATGAAATTGGAACTCTAAATCCAACATGGTTTGTAGTAGCGCTTTGCAACTTGACAAAATAGAGTAGTTCTCATTTTTTTCTCTATGGTTTGGTTCCTCTTCAAGAAACCCTAGCCACAGATTGTGGAAAAGCACCTTCATTGAAAGGGGTTGCCAAGCTTCCAAGAAATAACGAGTTTCGAAATACCAGCAAATATTTTTTCAGCCAATCTTGATGATAGTTGGTGGTAATGATCAGTACACCAATCCCACTTGACTCACCAAATTTTATTCTTCTAGTTTGAAGCGTTCGTTTACAATAGCAGTTAATATTTTTATGTTTCTCTCTGTTCTCTCCTATATAGATAGATGAATTTGGAACACTAAATCCAACATGGTTTGTAGTAGCTCTTTGAAACTGGACAAAATAATGGAGTTCTCAGTTTTGTCTCTATGATATGTTTCCTCTTCAAGTAGCCTTAAGCAGAGACTGTGGAGAAGCACTGTCATTGAAAGGGATTGCCAAGCTTCCAAGAAATTATCAGTTTCTGAAATACCAGCAAATATTTTTTCACCTAATCTTGATGATACTTGGTGGTAATGATCAGTACACAAATCCCACTTGGCTCACCAAATTTTGTTCATCTAGGTTGAAGCGTTCGTTTACAGTAGCAATTTCTATTTTTAGGTTTAACTCTCTTCTGTCCTATACATATTGATGAATTTGGAACTCTAAATCCAACATAGTTTGTAGTAGCTCGTTGTAACTTGACAAAATAAAGGAGTTCTAGTTTTTTCTCTATGGTTTCTTTCCTCATCAAGTAGCCCTAAGCACAGACTGTGGAAAAGCACTTTCATTGAGAGGGGTTGCCAAGCTTCTAAGAAATAACGAGTTTTCGAAATACCAGCAAATATTTTTTCACCCAGTCTTGATGATACTTGGTGGTAATGATCAGTACACAAATTCCACTTGACTTACCAAATTTTGTTTTTCTAGGTTTAAGCGTTCGTCTACAGTAGCAGTTTTTATATTTTGGTTTCAGTCTGTTTTCTCCTATATAGATAGATGAATTTGGAACACTAAATCCAATATGGTTTGTAGTAGGTTTTTGAAACTTGACAGAATAAAGGAGTTCTCAGTTTTGTCTCTATGGTTTGTTTCCTCTTCAAGTAGCCCTAGGCACAGAATGTGGAAAAGCAGTTTCATTGAGAGGGGTTGCCAAGGTTAAAAGAAATTACGAGTTTCCGAAATACCAACAAATATTTTTTCACCCAATCCTGATGATACGTGGTGGTAATGACAAGTGCACATATCCCACTTGGCTAACCAAATTTGGTTCTTCTATGTTGAAGCGTTCGTCTACAGTAGCAGTTTTTATATGTAGGTGTCACTCTGTTCTCTTTTATATAGATAGTAGAAATTGAAACTCTAAATCCAACATGTTTTGTAGTAGCTCTTTGAAACTTGACAAAATAGAGTAGTTCTCATTTTTTTTCTCTATGGTTTGGTTCCTCTTCAAGAAACCCCAGCCACAGGCTGTGGAAAAGCACCTTCATTGAAAGGGGTTGCCAAGCTTCCAAGAAATAACGAGTTTCCGAAATACCAGCAAATATTTTTTCAGCCAATCTTGATGATACGTGGTGGTAATGATCAGTTCACCAATCCCACCTGACTCACCAAATTTTGTTCTTCTAGGTTGAAGCGTTCATTTACAGTAGCAGTAAATATTTTTAGGTTTCTCTCTGTTCTCTCCTATATTGATAGATGAATTTGGAACTCTAAATCCATCATGGTTTGTAGTAGCTCTTGGAAACTTGACAAAATTAAAGGAGTTCTCAGTTTTGTCTCTATCGTTTTTTCCTCTTCAAGTTGCCCTAAGCAGAGACTGTGGAAAAGGACTTTTATTGAAAGGGTTGCCAAGCTGAATAGAAATTACGAGTTTCCGAAATAACAGGAAATATTTTTTCACCCAATCTTGATGATACGTGGTGGTAATGATCAGTACACAGATCCCACTTGGCTCACCAAATTTTCTTCTTCTAGGTTGAAGCGTTCGTCTACAGTAGCAGTTTTTATATGTAGGTTTCACTCTGTTCTCTTTTATATAGATAGTAGAAATTGGAACTCTAAATTCAACATGGTTTGTAGTAGCTCTTTGAAACTTGACAAAATAGAGTAGTTCTCATTTTTTTTCTCTATGGTTTGGTTCCTCTTCAAGAAACCCCAGCCACAGACTGTGGAAAAGCACCTTCATTGAAAGGGGTTGCCAAGCTTCCAAGAAATAACGAGTTTCCGAAATACCAGCAAATATTTTTTCAGGCAATCTTGATGATACTTTGTGGTAATGATCAGTACACCAATCCCACTTGACTCACCAAATTTTGTTCTTCTAGGTTGAAGCGTTCGTTTACAGTAGCAGTTCATATTTTTAGGTTTCTCTCTGTTCTCTCCTATATAGATAGATGAATTTGGAACTCTAAATCCAACATGGTTTGTAGTAGCTCTTTGAAACTTGACAAAATAAAGTCGTTCTCAGTTTTGTCTCTATTGTGTGTTTCCACTTCAAGTAGCACTAGGCACAGACTGTGGAAAAGCACTTTAATTGAGAGGGGTTGCCAAGCTTCCAAGAAATAACGAGTTTCCGAAATTCCAGCAAATATTTTTTCACACAATCTTGATGATACGTGGTGGTAATGATCAGTACACAAATTCCACTTGGCTCTCGAAATTTTGTTCTTGTAGGTTGAAGCGTTCGTCTACAGTACCAGTTTTTATATTTAGGTTTCCCTCTGTTCTCTCCTATATAGATAAATGAATGTGAAACTCTAAATCCAACATGGTTTGTAGTAGCTCTTTGAAACTTGACAAAAAAAAGGAGTTCTCATTTTTGTCTCTACGGTTTGTTTCCTCTTCAAGTTGCCCTAAGCAGAGATTGTGGAAATGCACTTTCATTGAAAGGGGTTGCCAAGATTAAAATAATTTAAGAGTTTTCAAAGTACCAGCAAATATTTTTTCACGCAATCTTGATGATACGTGGTGGCAATGACAAGTACACAAATCCCACTTGGCTCACCAAATTTTGTTCAACTAGGTTGAAGCGTTCGTTTACAGTAGCAATTTCAATTTTTAGGTTTTACTCTGTTCTCTCCTATACAAATTGATGAATTTGGAACTCTAAATCCAACATAGTTTGTAGTAGCTCTTTGAAACTTGACAAAATAAAGGAGTTCTAGTTTTTTCTCTATGGTTTGTTTCCTCTTCAAGTAGCCCTAGGCACAGACTGTGGAAAACCACATTCATTGAAAGGGGTTGCCAAGATTCTAAGCAATAACGATTTTCAAAATACCAGAAAATATTTCTTCACCCAATCTTGATGATTCTTGGTGGTAATGATCAGTACAAAAATCCCACTTGGCTCACAAATTTTGTTCTTCTAGGTTGAGGCGTTCGTCTACAGTAGCAGTTTTTATATTTAGGTTTCACTCTGTTCTCTCCTATATAGATAGATGAATTTGGAACTCTAAATCCAACATGGTTTGTAGTAGCTATTTGAAACTTGACAAAATAAAGTAGTTCTCAGTTTTGTCTCTACGGTGTGTTTCCACTTCAAGTAGCCTAGGCACAGACTGTGGAAAAGCACTTTCATTGAGAGGGGTTGCCAAGCTTCCAAGAAATAACGAGTTTCTGAAATACCAGCAAATATTTTTTCAAGAAACTTGATGATACTTGGTGGGAATGATCGGTACACAAATCCCACTTGACACATCAAATTTTGTTCATCTAGTTTGAAGCGTTCGTTTACAGTAGCAGTTTATATTTTTCGGTCCCCTCTGTTCTCTCCTATATAGATAGATGAATTTGGAACTCTAAATCCAACATGGTTTGTAGTAGCTCTTTGAAACTTGACAAAATAAAGGAGTTCTCAGTTTTTTCTCTATGATGTGTTTCCTCTTCAAGTAGCCCTAAGCAGAGACTGTGGAGAAGCACTGTCATTGAAAGGGGTTGCCAAGCTTCCAAGAAATTACGAGTTTTCAAAATACCAGCAAATATTTTTTTACCCAATCTTGATGATACGTGGTGGCAATTACAAGTACACAAATCCCACTTGACTCACCAAATGTTGTTCTTCTACGTTGAAGCGTTCGTTTACAGTAGCAGTTTATGTTTTTAGGTTTCACTCTGTTCTCTCCTATATAGATACATGAATTTGGAACTCTAAATCCAACATGGTTTGTAGTAGCTCTTTGAAACTTGACAAAGTAAAGTAGTTCTCAGTTTTGTCTCTATGGTGTGTTTCCTCTTCAAGTAGCCGTAAGAATAGACTGTGGTAAAGCACTTTCATTGAAAGGTTTTGCCAAGCTTCCAAGAAATTAAGATTTCCGAAATATCAGCAAATATATTTTCACCCAATCTTGATGATACCTGGTGGTAATGACAAGTACACAAAGCCCACTTGGCTCACCAAATTTTGTTCTTCTAGGTTCAAGCGTTTGTTTACAGTAGCAGCTTTTATTTTTAGGTTTCACTCTGTTCTCTTCTATATTGATAGATGAATTTGGAACTCTAAATCCAACATGGTTTGTAGTAGCTCTTTGAAACTTGACAAAATAAAGGAGTTCTCAGTTTTGTCTCTATGGTTTGTTTCCTCTTCAAGTAGCCCTAGGCACATACTGTTGAAAAGCACTTTCATTGAAAGGGTTTTCCAAGCTTCCAAGAAATTACGAGTTTCCAAAATACCAGCAAATGTTTTTTCACCCATTCTTGATGATACGTGGTGGCAATGACAAGTGCACAAATCCCACTTGGCTCTCCAAATTTTCTTCTTCTAGGTTGAAGCATTCGTCAACAGTAGCAGTTTTTATATGTAGGATTCACTCTGTTCCCTCCCATATAGATAGATGAATTAGGTACTCTAAATCCAACATGGTTTGTAGTAGCTCTTTGAAACTTGACAAAATAAAGTCGTTCTCAGTTTTGTCTCTGTGGTGTGTTTCCACTTCAAGTAGCCCTAGGCACAGACTGTGGAAAGGCACTTTCATTTAAAGGGGTTGCCAAGCTTCTAAGGAATAACGAGTTTCCGAAATTCCAGCACATATTTTTTTCACACAATCTTGATTATACGTGGTGGTAATGATCAGTACACAAATCCCACGTTGCTCACCAAATTTGCTTCTTCTAGGTTGAAGCGTTCGTCTACAGTAGCAGTTTTTATATTTAGGTTTCACTCTGTTCTCTCCTATACAGACAGATGAATTTGGAACTCTGAATCCAACATGGTTTGTAGTAGTTTTTGAATCTTGACAAAATAAAGAAGTTCTCACTTTTGTCTCTATGGTTTGTTTCCTCTTCAAGTAGCCCTAGGCACAGACTGTGGAAAACCACTTTCATTGAAAGGGGTTGCCCAGATTCCAAGAAATTACGAGTTTCCGAAATACCAGCAAATATTTTTTCACCAAATCTTGATGATACCTGGTGGTAATGACAAGTACACAAAGCCCACTTGGCTCACCAAATTTTGTTCTTCTAGGTTGAAGCTTTCATTTTCAGTAGCAGTTTTTATTTTTAGGTTTCACTCTGTTCTCTCCTATATTGATAGATGATTTTGGAACTCAAAATACAACATGGTTTGTAGTAGCCCTTTGAAACTTGACAAAATAAAGGAGTTCTCAGTTTTGTCTCTATGGTTTGTTTCCTCTTCAAATATCCCTAGGCACAGAGTGTGAAAAGCAATTTCATTGAGAGGGGTTGCCAAGCTTCCAAGAAATAACGAGTTTCCGAAATACCAGCAAATATTTTTTCACCCTATCTTGATGATACGTGGTGGTAATTATCAGTACACAAATCCCACTTGGCTCACCTAATGTTATTCTTCTAGGTTGAAGCTTTCGATTACAGTAGCAGTTTTATTTTTAGGTTTCACTCTGTTCTCTCCTACATTGATAGATGAATTTGGAACTCTAAATACAACATGGTTTATAGTAACTCTTTGAAACTTGACAAAATAAAGTACTTATCACTTTTGACTCTATTTTTGTTTCGTCTCAAATACCCTAGGCACAGACTGTGGAAAAGCACTTTCATTGAAAGGGGTTGCCAAGCTTCTAAGTTATAACGAGTTTCCGAAATACCAGCAAATATTTTTTAACCCAATATTGATGCTACTTGGTGGTAATCATCAGAAGACAAATCCCACTTGGCTCACCAAATTGTGTTCTTCTAGGTTGAAGCGTTCGTCTACAGTAGCACTTTTTATAGTTAGGTTTCCCTCTGTTCTCTCCTATATAGATAGATGAATTTGGAACTCTAAATCCAACATGGTTTGTAGTAGCTCATTGAAACTTGACAAAATAAAGGAGTTCTTAGTTTTTGTCTCTATGGTTTGTTTCCTTTTCAAGTAGCCCTAGGCACAGACTGTGTAAAAGCATTTTCGTTGAGATGGTTTGCCAAGCTTCCAAGAAAGAACGAGTTACCGAAATACCAGCAAATATTTTTTCACCCAATCTTGATGATACGTGGTCATAATGATCAGTACACAAATCCCACTTGACTCACCAAATGTTGTTCTTCTAGGTTGAAGCGTTCGTTTACAGTAGCAGATTTTATTTTTAGGTTTCACTGTGTTCTCTCCTATATAGATAGATGAATTTGGAACTCTAAATACAACATGGTGTTTACTAGCCTTTTGAAACTTGAGAAATAAAGTAGTTCTCAGTTTTGTCTCTATGGTGTGTTTCCTCTTCAAGTAGCCCTTAGAAGAGACTGTGGAAAAGCACTTTCATTGAAAGGGTTTGCCAAGCTTCCAAGAAATTAAGATTTCCGAAATATCAGCAAATATTTTTTTCACCCAATCTTGATGATACCTTGTGGTAATGACAAGTACACAAAGCCCACTTGGCTCACGAAATTTTGTTCTTCCATGTTCAAGCGTTTGTTTACCATAGCAGTTTTATTTTTAGGTTTCACTCTGTTCTCTCCTATATAGATAGATGAATTTGGAACTCTAAATACAACATGGTTTGTAGTAGCTTTTTGAATCACGACATATTAAAGGAGTTCTCAGTTTTGTCTCTATGGTTTGTTTCCTCTTCAAGTATCCCTAGGCACATACTGTTGAAAAGCACTTTTATTGAAAGGGTTTTCCAAGCTTCCAAGAAATTATGAGTTTCCTAAATACCAGCAAATATTTTTTTACCCAATCTGGATGATACGTGGTGGTAATGACAAGTACACTTGGCTCACCAAATTTTGTTCTTCTAGGTTTAAGCGTTCATCTACAGTAGCAGTTTTTATATGTAGGATTCACTCTGTTCCCTCCCATATAGATAGATGAATTTGGTACTCTAAATCCAACATGGTTTGTAGTAGATCTTTGAAACTTGACAAAATAAAGTCGTTCTCAGTTTTGTCTCTATGGTGTGTTTCCACTTCAAGTAGCCCTAGGCACAGACTGTGGAAAAGCACTTTCATTGAGAGGGGTTGCCAAGCTTCCAAGAAATAACGAGTTTCCGAAATTCCAGCAAATATTTTTTCACACAATCTTGATGATACGTGGTGGTAATGATCAGTACACAAATCCCACTTGGCTCAAAAATTTTGTTCTTCTAGGTTGAAGCTTTCGTCTACAGTAGTAGTTTTTATATTTAGGTTTCACTCTGTTCTCTCCTATATAGATAGATGAATTTGGAACTCTAAATCCAACATGGTTTGTAGTAGCTCTTTGAAACTTGACAAAATAAAGTAGTTCTCAGTTTTGTCTCTATGGTGTGTTTCCACTTCAAATAGCCCTAGGCACAGACTGTGGAAAAGCACTTTCATTGAGAGGGGTTGCCAAGCTTCCAAGAAATAACGAGTTTCCGAAATACCAGCATATATTTTTTCAAGAAACTTGATGATACTTGGTGGTAATGATCGGTACACAAATCCCACTTGACTCACAAAATTTTGTTCTTCTAGTTTGAAGCGTTCATTTACAGTAGCAGTTTATATTTTTAGGTTCCTTCTGTTTTCTCCTGTTTAGATAGATGAAGTTGGAACTCTAAATCCAACATGGTTTGTAGTAGCTCTTTGAAACTTGACAAAATAAAGGAGTTCTCAGTTTTGTCTCTATGATTTGTTTCCTCTTCAAGTAGCCCTAAGCAGAGACTGTGGAGAAGCACTGTCATTGAAAGGGGTTGCCAAGCTTCCAAGAAATTACGAGTTTCCGAAATACCAGCAAATATTTTTTCACCCAATCTTGATGATACTTGGAGGTAATGATCAGTACACAAATCCCATTGGACTGACCAAATTTTGTTCTTCTAGGTTGAAGTGTTCGTCTACAGTAGCAGTTTTTATATGTAGGTTTCACTCTGTTCTCTTCTATATAGATAGATGAATTTGGAACTCTAAATTCAACATGGTTTGTAGTAGCTCTTTAAAACGTGAGAAAAAAATGGAGTTCTCAGTTTTGTCTCTATGGTTTGTTTCCTCCTCAAGTAGCCCTAGGAAAAGACTGTGGAAAAGCACTTTCATTGAGAGTGGTTACCAAGCATCTAAGAAATAAATTTTTTCCGAAATACCGGCAAATATTTTTTCACCCAATCTTGATCCTACTTGGTGGTAATGATCAGAACACAAATCCCACTTGGCTCACCAAATGTTGTTCTTCTAGGTTGAAGCGTTCGTCTACAGTAGCAGTTTTTATTTTTAGGTTTCTCTCTGTTCTCTCCTATATAGATAGATGAATTTGGAACTCTAAATCCAGCATGGTTTGTTGTAGCTCTTTGATACTTGACAAAATAAAGAAGTTCTCATTTTTGTCTCTATGGTTTCTTTCCTCTTCAAGTAGCCCTAGGCACAGACTGTGGAAAAGCACTTTCATTGAGAAGGGATGCCAAGCTTCTAAGAAATAACGAGTTTCTGAATTACCAGCAAATATTTTTTCACCCAATCTGGATGATACTTTGTGGTAATAATCAGTACTCAAATCCCACTTGGCTCACCAAATTTTCTTTCTAAGTTGAAGCGTTCGTTTACAGTAGCAGTTTTTATTTTTAGGTTTCCCTCTGTTCTCTCCTATGTTGATAGATGAATTTGGAACTCTAAATCCAACATGGTTTGTAGTAGCTCTTTGAAACTTGACAAAATAAAGGAGTTCGTAGTTTTGTCTCTATGGTTTGTTTCCTCTTCAAGTAGTCCTAGTCACAGACTGTGGAAAAGCACTTTCATTGAGAGGGGTTGCCAAGCTTCTAAGAAATAACGAGTTTCCGAAATACCAGCAAATATTTTCTCACCCAATCTTGATGATACTTGGTGGTAATGATCAGTACACAAATCCTACTTGGCTCACCAAATTTTGTTCTTCTACGTTGACACGTTCGTCTACAGTAGCACTTTTTATGTGTAGGTTTCACTCTGTACTCTCCTATATAGATAGATGAATTTGGAACTCTAAATCCAACATGGTTTGTAGTAGCTCTTTGAAACTTGACAAAATAAAGGAGTTCTCAGTTTTGTCTCTATGGTTTGTTTCCTCTTCGAGTAGTCCTAGTCACAGACTGTGGAAAAGCACTTTCATTGAGAGGGGTTGCCAAGCTTCTAAGAAATAACGATTTTCCGAAGTACCAGTAAATATTTTTTCACCCAATCTTGATGATACTTGGTGGTAATGATAAGGTCACAAATCCCATTTGGTTCACCAAATTTTGTACTTCTAGTTTTAAGCATTCGTTTACAGTAGCAGTTTATGTTTTTAGTTTTCCCTCTGTTCTCTCCTAAATAGATAGATGAATTTGGAACTCTAAATAGTACATGGTTTGTAGTTGCCCTTTGAAACTTGACAAAAAAAAGTAGTTCCCAGTTTTGTCTCTATGGTTTGTTTCCTCTTCAAGTAGCCCTAAGCAGAGACTGTGGAAAAGCACTTTCATGGAAAGGGGTTGCCAAGCTTTCAAGAAATTACGATTTTCCGAAATACCAGCAAATATTTTTCACCCAATCTTGAAGATATTTGGTGGTAATGACCAGTACACAAATACCACGTGGCTCTCCAAATTTTGTTCTAGGTTAAAGTGTTCGTCTACAGTAGCAGTTTTTATATTTAGGATTCACTCTGTTCTCTTCTATATAGATAGATGAATTTGGAACTCTAAATCCAACATGGTTTGTAGTAGCTCTTTGAAACTTGACAAAATAAAGTAGTTCTCATTTTTGTCTCTATTTTTAGTTTCCTCTTCAGGTAGCCCTAAGCAGAAACTGTGCAAAAGCACTATAATTGAAAGGGGTTGCCAAGCTTCCAAGAAATTATGAGTTTTCGAAATATCAGCAAATATGTTTTCACCAATTCTTGATGATACCTGGTGGTAATGACAAGTACACAAAGCTCACTTGGCTCACCAAATTTTGTTCTTCTAGGTTGAAGCGTTCTTTTACAGTAGCAGTTTTTATTTTTAGGTTTCTCTCTGTTCTCTCCTATATAGATAGATGAATTTGGAACTCTAAATCCAACATGGTTTGTAGTAGCTTTTTGAATCTTGGGAAAATAAAGGAGTTCTCAGTTTTGTCTCTATGGTTTGTTTTCTCTTCAAGTAGCCCTGGAACAGACTGTGGAAAAGCACTTTCATTGAGAGGGGTTGCCAAGCTTCTAAGGAATAACGATTTTTTGAAAACCAGGAAATATTTTTTCACCCAATCTTGATGATTCTTGGTGGTAATGATCAGTACAAAAATCCCACTTGACTCACCAAATTCTGTTCTTGTAGGTTGAAGCGTTCGTCTACAGTAGCAGTTTTTATATGTAGGTTTCACTCTGTTCTCTCTTACATAGATAGATGAATTTGGCACTCAAAATCCAACATGGATTGTAGTAGCTCTTTGAAACTTCACAAAATAAAGTAGTTCTCAGTTTTGTCTCTATGTTTTGTTTAAGCTTCAAGTAGCCCTAGGCACATACTGTGGAAAAGCACTTTCATTGAAAGGGGTTTCCAATCTTCCAAGAAATAACGAGTTTCCGAAATACCAGCAAATATTTTTTCAACCAATCTTGCTGATAAGTTGTGGTAATGATCAGTACACAAATCCCACTTGGCTCACCAAATGTTGTTCTTCTAGGTTGAAGCGTTCGATTGCAGTAGCTGTTTTTATTTTTAGGTTTCACTCTGTTCTCTCCTATATAGATAGATGAATTTGGAACTCTAAATCCAACATGGATTGTAGTAGCTCTTTGAAACTTTACAAAATAAAGGAGTTCTCACTTCGGTTTGTTTCCTCTTCAAGTAGTCCTAGACACAGACTGTGGAAAAGCACTTACATTGTAAGGGGTTGCCAAGCTTCGAAGAAATAACGAGTTTCCGAAATACCAGAAAATATTTTTTCACCCAATCTTGATGATACTTGGTGGTAATGATCAGTACACAAATCCCACTTGGCTCACCAAATTGTGTTCTTCTAGGTTTAAGCGTTTGACTATAGTAGCAGTATTTACATTTAGGTTTCACTCTGTTCTCTCCTATATAGATAGATGAATTTGGAACTCTAAATCCAACATGGTTTGTAGTAGCTCTTTGAAACTTGACAAAATATTGGAGTTCTCAGTTTAGTGTCTATGATTTGTTTCCTCTTCACGTAGCCCTAAGCAGAGACTGTGGAAAAGCACTTTCATTGAAAGGGGTTGCCAAGCTTCCAAGAAATTACGAGTTTCCAAATACCATCAAATATTTTTTCACCCAAACATGAAGATACGTGGGGGTAATGACAAGTACACTAATCCCACTTGGCTCACCAAATTCTGTTCTTCTAGGTTGAAGCGTTCGTCTGTAGCAGCAGTTTTTATATATAGGTTTCACTCTGTTCATTCCTATATAGATAGATGAATTTGGAACTCTAAATCCCCCATGGTTTATAGTAGCTCTTTGAAACTTGACAAAATAAAGGAGTTCTCAGTTTTGACTCTATGGTTTGTTTCCTCTTCAAGTAGCCCTAGGCACAGGTGTGGAAAAGCACTTTCAATGAGAGGGGTTGCCAAGCTTCTAGGAAATAACGAGTTTCAGAAATACCAGCAAATATTTTTTTACGCAATCTTGATGATACTTGGTGGTAATGATGAGTACACAAATCCCATTTGACTCTCCAAATTTTGTTCTTCTAGTTGAAGCGTTCGTCTACATTAGCACTTTTATACGTAGGTTTCATTCTGTTCTCACTTATATAGACAGATAAATTTGGAACTCTAAATCCAACATGGTTTGTAGTAGCTCTTTGAAACTTGACAAAATAAAGGAGTTCTCAGTTTTGTTTCTATGGTTTGTTTCCTCTTCAAGTAGCCCTAGGCACAGACTGTGTAAAAGCACACTCATTGAGAGGGGTTGCCAAGCTTCTAAGGAATAACGAGTTTCAAAATACCAGGAAATATTTCTTCACCCAATCTTGATGATACTTGGTGGTAATGATCAGTACACAAATCCCATTGGCTCACCAAATTTTGTTCATCTAGGTTGAAGCGTTCGACTACAGTAGCAGTTTTGATATTTAGGTTTCCCTTTGTTCTCTATATATAGATAGAAGAATTTGGAACTCTAAATCCAACATGGTTTGTAGTAGCTCTTTGAAACTTGACAAAATAAAGGAGTTCTTACTTTTGTCTCTATTTTTTGTATCCTCTTCAGGTAGCCCTAAGCAGAAACTGTGCAAGCACTTTAATTGAAAGGGGTTGCCAAGCTTCCAAGAAATTATGAGTTTTCGAAATACCAGCAAATATTTTTTCACCAATTCTTGATGATACCTGGTGGTAATGACAAGTACACAAAGCCCACTTGGCTCACCAAATTTTGTTCTTCTAGGTTGAAGCGTTCGTTTACAGTAGCAGTTTTTATTTTTAGGTTTCTCTCTGTTCTCTCCTATATAGATGAATTTGGAACTCTAAATCCAACATGGTTTGTAGTAGCTTTTTGAATCTTGACAAAATAAAGGAGTTCTCAGTTTTGTCTCTATGGCTTGTTTCCTCTTCAAGTAGCCCTAGGCAGAGACTATGAAAAGCACTTTCATTGAAAGGGTTGCCAAGCTTCTAAGGAATAATGAGTTTCAAAACCAGGAAATATTTCTTCACCCAATCTTGATGATTCTTGGTGGTCATGATCACTACACAAATCCCACTTGGCTCCCCAAATTCTGTTCTTCTAGGGTGAAGCGTTCGTCTACAGTAGCAGTTTTTATATTTAGGTTTCACTCTGTTCTCTCCTATACAGATAGATGAATTTGGAACTCTAAATACAACATGGTTTGTAGTAGCTCTTTGAAACTTGACAAAATAAAGGAGTTCTCAGTTTTGTCTCTATTTTTTGTTTCCTCTTCAAGTAGCCCTAGGCACAGACTGTGGAAAAGCACTTTCATTGAAAGGGGTTGCCAAGCTTCTAAGGAAAAACGAGTTTCCGAAATACCAGGAAAATTTTTTTCACCCAATCTTGATGATTCTTGGTGGTAATGATCAGTACACAAATCCCACTTTGCTCACCAAATTTTGTTCTTCTAGGTTGAAGCGTTCGTCTACAGTAGCAGTTTTTATATGCAGGTTTTACTCTGTTCTCTCTTATATAGATAGATGAATTTGGCACACTAAATCCAACATGGTTTGTAATAGCTCTTTGAAACTTGATAAAATAAAGTAGGTCTCAGTTTTGTCTCTATGGTTTGTTTCCTCTTCAAGTAGCCCTAGGCACAGATTGTGGAATAGCACTTTCATTGAAAGGGGTTGCCTAGCCTCCAAGAAATATCGAGTTTCCGAAATACCAGCAAGTTTTTTTCACCCAATCATGATAATTTGTGGTGGTAATGATCAGTACACAAATCCCACTTGGCTCACCAAATTTTGTTCTCGAGGTTGAAGGGTTCCTTTACAGTAGCCCTTTTTATTTTTAGGTTTCACTCTGTTCTCTCCTATATAGATAGATGAATTTGAAACTCTAACTCCAACATGGTTTGTGGTAGCTCTTTGAAACTTGACAAAATAAAGGAGTTCTCAGTTTTGTCTCTATGGTTTTTTTCATCTTCAAGTAGTCCTAGGCACAGACTGTGGAAAAGCACTTTCATTGAGAGGGGTTTCCAACATATTAAGAAATAACGAGTTTTCGAAATACCAGCAAATATTTTTTCACCCAATGGTGATGACACTTGGTGGTAATGATCAGTACACAAATCCCACTTGGCTCACTAAATTTTCATTTTCTAGGTTGAAATGTTCGTTGTTAGTAGCAGTTTTTATTTTTGGGTTTTTATCTGTTCTCTCCTATATATATAGATGAATTTGGAACTCTAAATCCAACATGGTTTGTAGTAGCTCTTTGAAACTTGACAAAATAAAGGAGTTCTCAGTTTTGTCTCTATGGTTTGTTTCCTCTTCAAGTTGCCCTACGCACAGACTGTGTTAAAGCACTTTCATTTAAAGGGTTTGCCAAGCTTCCAAGAAATAACGAGTTTCCGAAATACCAGCAAATATTTTTTCACCCAATCTTGATAATACTTTGTGGTAATGATCGGTACACAAATCCCACTTGACTCACCAAATTTTGATCTTCTAGTTGGCAGCGTTCGTTTACAGGAGCAGTTTATGTTTTTAGGTTTCCCTCTGTTCTCTCCTATATAGATAGATGAATTTGGAACTCTAAATACAACATGGTTTGTAGTAGCCCTTAGAAACTTGACAAAAAAAAGTAGTTACCAGTTTTGTCTCTATGGTTTGTTTCCTCTTCAAGTAGCCCTAAGCAGAGTCCGAGGAAAAGCACTTTCATTGAAAGGGTTGCCAAGCTTCCAAGAAATTACGACTTTCCGAAATACCAGCAAATATTTTTCACCCAATCTTGAAGATACTTGGTGGTAATGACCAGTACACAAATCCCACGTGGATCACCAAATTTTGTTCTTCTAGGTTGAAGCGTTCGTCTACAGTAGCAGTTATTATATTTAGGTTTCACTCTGTTCTCTTCTATATAGATAGATAAATTTGGAACGCTAAATCCAACATGGTTTGTAGTATCTCTTTGAAACTTGACAAAATAAAGGAGTTCTCAGTTTTGTCTCTATGGTTTTACCCTCTTCAAGTAGCCCTAAGCAGAGATTGTGGAAAAGCACTTTCATTGAAAGGGATTGCCAAGCTTACAAAAAATTATGAGTTTCCGAAATACCAGCAAATATTTTTTCACCAAATCTTGACGATACCTGGTGGTAATGACAAGTACACAAAGCCCACTTGGCTCACCAAATTTTGTTCTTCTAGGTTGAAGCGTTCGTTTACAGTAGCAGTTTTTATTTTTAGGTTTCTCTCAGTTCTCTCCTGTATAGATAGATGTATTTGGAACTCTAAATCCAACATGGATTGTAGTAGCTCTTTGAAACTTTACAAAATAAAGGAGTTCTCAGTTTTGTCTCTTTGGTTTGTTTCCTCTTCAAGTAGTCCTAGACACAGACTGTGGAAAAGCACTTAAATTGAAAGGGGTTGCCAAGCTTCGAAGAAATAACGAGTTTTTGAAATACCAGCAAATATTTGTTCACCCAATCTTGATGATACTTGGTGGTAATGATCAGTACACAAATCCCACTTGGCTCATCAAATTCTGTTCTTCTAGGTTTAAGCGTTAGACTATAGTAGCAGTTTTTATATTTAGGTTTCACTCTGTTCTCTCCTATATAGATAGATGAATTTGGAACTCTAAATCCAACATGGTTTGTAGTAGCTCTTTGAAACTTGACAAAATATTGAAGTTCTCAGTTTAGTCTCTATGATTTCTTTCCTCTTCACGTAGCCCTAAGCACAGACTGTGGAAAAGCACTTTCATTGAAAGGGGTTGCAAAGCTTCCAAGAAATTACGAGTTTCCAAATACCATCAAATATTTTTTCACCCAAACATGAAGATACATGGTGGTAATGACAAGTACACTAATCCCACTTGGCTCACCAAATTCTGTTCTTCTAGGTTGAAGCGTTCGTCTATATCAGCAGTTTTTATATATAGGTTTCACTCTGTTCTCTCCTATATAGATAGATGAATTTGGAACTCTAAATCCCCCATGGTTTATAGTCGCTCTTTGAAACTTGACAAAATAAAGGAGTTCTCACTTTTGTCTCTATGGTTTGTTTCCTCTTCAAGTAGCCCTAAGCACAGGTGTGGAAAAGCACTTTCAATGAGAGGGGTTGCCAAGCTTCTAAGAACTACCGAGTTTCAGAAATATCAGCAAATATTATTTTACGCAATCTTGATGATACTTGGTGGTAATGATTGGTACACAAATCCCACTTGGCTCACCAAATTTTGTTATTCTAGTTTGAAGGGTTCGTTTACAGTAGCAGTTTATGGTTTTAGGTTTCCCTCTGTTCTCTCCTATATAGATAGATAAATTTGGAACTCTAAATACAACATGGTTTGTTGTAGCCCTTTGAAACGTGACAAAAAAAAGTAGTTCCCAGTTTTGTCTCAATGGTTTGTTTCCTCTTCCAGTAGCCCTAAGCAGAGACCGTGGAAAAGCACTTTCATTGAATGTGGTTGCCAAGCTTCCATGATATTACGAGTTTCTGAAATACCAGCAAATATTTTTCACACAATCTTGAAGATACTTGGTGGTAATGACCAGTTTACAAATCCCACGTGGCTCATTAAATTTTGTTCTTCTAGGTTGAAGCGTTCGTCCACAGTAGCAGTTTTTATATTTAGGTTTCACTCTGTTCTCATCTATATACATAGATGAATTTGGAACACTAAATCCAACATGGTTTGTAGTAGCTCTTTGAAACTTGACAAAATAAAGGAGTTCTCAGTTTTGTCTCTATGGTTTGTTTCCTCCTCAAGTAGCCCTAGGCACAGACTGTGTAAAAGCACACTCATAGAGAGGGGTTGCCAAGCTTCAAAGGATTAACGAGTTTCAAAATACCAGGAAACAATTCTTCACCCAATCTTGATGATACTAGGTGGTAATTATCAGTACACAAATCTCATTGGCTCACCAAATTTTGTTCATCTAGGTTGAAGCGTTCGTCTACAGTAGCAGTTTTTATATTTAGGTTTCCCTTTGTTCTCTATATATAGATAGAAGAATTTGGAACTCTAAATCCAACATGGTTTGTAGTAGCTCTTTGAAACTTGACAAAATAAAGGAGTTCTCAGTTTTGTCTCTATGGTTTGTTTCCTCTTCAAGTAGCCCTAATCAGAGACTGTGGAAAAGCACTTTCATTGAAAGGGGTTGCCAAGCTTCCAAGAAATTATGAGTTTCCGAAATACCAGCAAATATTTTTTCACCAAAACTTGACGATACCTGGTGGTAATGACAAGTATACAAAGCCCACTTGGCTCACCAAATTTTGTTCTTCTAGGTTGAAGCGTTCGTTTACAGTAGCAGTTTTTATTTTTAGGTTTCTCTCTTTTCTCTAGTATATTGATAGATGAATTTGGAACTCTAAATACAACATGGTTTGTAGTAGCTTTCTGAATCTTGACAAAATAAAGTAGTTCTCAGTTTTGTCTCTATGGTTTGTTTCCTCTTCACGTAGCCCTAGTCACAGACTGTGTAAAAGCACACTCATTGAGAGGGGTTGCCAATCTTCTAAGGAATAACGACTTTCAAAATACCAGGAAATATTTCTTCACCCAATCTTGATGATTCTTGGTGGTAATGATCATTACACAAATCCCACTTGGCTCCCCAAATTCTGTTCTTCTAGGTTGAAGCGTTCGTCTACAGTAGCAGTTTTTATGTTTGGGTTTCACTCTGTTCTCTCCTATATAGATAGATGAATTTGGAACTCTAAATACAACATGGTTTTTAGTAGCTCTTTGAAACTTGACAAAATATTGAAGTTCTCAGTTTAGTCTCTATGGTTTGTTTCCTCTTAAAGTAGCCCTAGGCACAGACTGTGGAAAAGCACTTTTATTGAGAGGGGTAACCAAGTTTCTAAGAAATAACGAGTTTCCGAAATACCAGCAAATATTCTTTCACCAAAACTTGATGCTACTTGGTGGTAATGATCAGTACACAAATCCCACTTCGCTCACCAAATTTTGTTCTTCTAGGTTGAAGCGTTCGTCTACAGTAGCAGTTTTTATATTTAGGTTTCCCTCTGTTCTCTCCTATAAAGACAGATGAATTTGGAACTCTAAATCCAACATGGTTTGTAGTAGCCTTTTGAATCTTGACAAAATAAAGGAGATCTCAGTTTTGTCTCTATGGTTTGTTTTCTCTTCAAGTAGCCATAGGCACAGACTGTGGAAAAGCACTTACATTGAAAGGGGTTGCCAAGCTTGTAATGAATAACGAGTTTCAAAATACCAGGAAATATTTCTTCACCCAATCTTGATGATTCTTGGTGGTAATGATCATTACACAAATCCCAATTGGCTCCCCAAATTCTGTTCTTCTAGGATGAAGCGTTCGTGTACAGTAGCCGTTTTTATATTTAGGTTTCCCTCTGTTCTCTCCTATATAGATAGATGAATTTGAAAATCTAAATCCAACATGGTTTGTAGTAGCTTTTTGAAACTTGACAAAATAAAGTAGTTCTCAGTTTTGTCCCTATGTTTTGTTTCCTCTTTAAGTAGCCCTAAGCAGAAACTGTGGAAAAGCACTTTCATTGAAAGAGGTTGCCAAGCTTCCAAGAAATTACGAGTTTCCGAAATACCAGCAAATATTTTTTCACCCAATGTGGATGATACGTGGTGGTAATGACAAGTACACAAATCCCACTTGGCTCACCAAATTTTGTTCTTCTAGGTTGAAGCGTTCGTTTACAGTAGCAGTTTATATTTTTAGTATTCCCTCAATTCTCTCCTATATAGGTAGATGAATTTGGAACGATAATTCAACATGGTTTGTAGTAGCTCTTTGAAACTTGACAAAATAAAGGAGTTCTCAGTTTTCTCTCTATGATTTGTTTCCACTTCATGTAGCCCTATGCAGAGACTGTGGAAAAGCACTTTCATTGAAAGGGGTTGCCAAGCTTCCAAGAAATTACGAGTTTCCGAAATACCAGCAAATATTTTTTCACCCAATGTGTATGATACGTGGTGGTAATGACAAGTACACAAATCCCACTTGGCTCACCAAATTTTGTTCTTCTAGGTAGAACCGTTCATTTACAGTAGCAGTTTTTATTTTTAGGTTTCTCTCTGTTCTCGCCTATATAGATAGATGAATTTGGAACTCTAAATCCAACATGGTTTGTAGTAGCTTTTTGAATCTTGACGAAATAAAGGAGTTCTCAGTTTTGTCTCTATGGTTTGTTTCCTCTTCAAGTTCCCCTAGGTACAGCTGTGGTAAAGCACTTTCATTGAAAGGGGTTGCCAAGCTTCTAAGGAATAAAGATTTTCAAAATACCAGGAAATATTTCCTCACCCAATCTTGATGATTCTTGGTGGTAATGATCAGTACACAAATCCCACTTTTCTCACCAAATTTTGTCCTTCTAGGTTGAAGCGTTCGTCTACAATAGCTGTTTTTATATTTAGGTTTCACTCTGTTCTCTACTATATATTTAGATAAATTTGGAACTCTAAATCCAGCATGGTTTGTAGTAGCTCTTTGAAACTTGACAAAATAAAGGAGTTCTCAATTTTGTCTCTATGGTTTGTTTCCTCTTCAAGTAGCCCTAGGCACAGACTGTGGAAAAGCACTTTCATTGAGAGGGGTTGCCAAGCTTCTAAGGAATAACGAGTTTCCGAAATACCAGGAAATATATTTTCACCCAATCTTGATGATTCTTCGTGGTAATGATCAGTACACAAATCCAACTTGACTCACCAAATTTTGTTCTTCTAGGTTGAAGCGTTCGTCTACAGTAGCAGTTTTTATATGTAGGTTTCACTCTGTTCTCTCTTATATAGATACATGAATTTGGCACTCTAAATACAACATGGTTTGTAGTAGCTCTTTGAAACTTGACAAAATAAAGTAGTTCTCAGTTTTGTCTCTATGTTTTGTTTCCTCTTTAAGTAGCCCTAAGCAGAAACTGTGGAAAAGCACTTTCATTGAAAGAGGTTGAGAGGGGTTGCGAAGATTCTAACAAATAACGAGTTTCCGAAATACCAGCAAATATTTTTTCACCCAATCTTGATGATACCTGGTGGTAATGACAAGTACACAAAGCCCAGATGGCTCACCAAATTTTGTTCTTCTAGGTTTAACCATTCGTTTACAGTAGCAGTTTTTATTTTTAGGTTTCACTCTGTTCTCTCCTATATAGATAGATGAATTTGGAACTCTAAATGCAACATGATTTGTAGTAGCCTTTTGAAACTTGACAAAAAAAAGTAGCTCTCAGTTTTGTCTCTATAGTTTGTTTCCTCTTCAAGTAGCCCTAAGCAGCGACTGTGGAAAACACTTTCATTGAAACGGGTTGCCATGCTTCCAAGAAATTACGAGTTTCCGAAATACCAGCAAATATTTTTTCACCAAATCTAGATGATACCTCTTGGTAATGAAAAGTACACAAATCACACTTGGTTCACCAAATTTTGTTCTTCTAGGTTGAAGCGTTCGTTTACAGTAGCAATATTTATTTTTAGGTTTCACTCTGTTTTATTTTATATAGATCGATGAATTTGGAACTCTAAATACAACATGGTTTGTAGTAGCTTTTTGAAATTTGAGAAAATAAAGGAGTTCTCAGTTTTGTCTCTATGGTTTGTTTCCTCTTCAAGTAGCCCTAGGCACAAACTGTGGAAAAGCACTTTCATTGAAAGGGGTTGCCAAGCTTCTACGGAAAAACGAGTTTCCGAAATACCAGGAAATATTTTTTCACCCAATCTTGATGATTCTTGGTGGTAATGATCAGCACACAAATCCCACTTGGCTCACCAAATTTTGTTCTTCTTGGTTGACGCGTTCGTCTACAGTAGCAGTTTTTATATGTAGGTTTCACTCTGTTCTCTCTTATATAGATAGATGAATTTGGCACACTAAATCCAACATGGTTTGTAATAGCTCTTTGAAACTTGACAAAATAAAGTAGTTCTCAGTTTTGTCTATATGGTTTGTTTCCTCTTCATGTAGCCCTAGGCACCGATTGTGGAATAGCAGTTTCATTGAAAGGGGTTTCCAAGCTAAAAAAATAACGAGTTTCCGAAATACCTGCAAATATTTTTACACCCAAACATGATAATTCGTGGTGGTAATCATCAGTACACAAATCCCACTTGGCTCACCAAATTTTGTTCTTCGAGCTTGACGCGTTCCTTTACAGTAGACGTTTTTATTTTTAGGTTTCACTCTTTTCTCTCCTATATAAATAGATGAATTTGAAACTCTAACTCCAACATGGTTTGTAGTAGCTCTTTGAAACTTGACAAAATAAAGGAGTTCTCAGTTTTGTCTCTATGGTTTGTTTCCTCTTCAAGTAGCCCTAGGCACAGACTGTGGAAAAGCACTTTCAAGGAAAGGGGTTGCCCAGCTTCCAAGAAATAACGAGTTTCTGAAATACCAGCAAATATTTATTCACCCAAACTTGATGATACTTGGTGGTAATGATCGGTAAACAAATCCCACTTGACTCACCAAATTTTGTTCTTCTAGTTTGAAGGGTTCGTTTACAGTAGCAGTTTATGTTTTTAGGTTTCCCTCTGTTCTCTCCTATATAGATAGATGAAATTGGAACTCTAAATACAATATGGTTTGTAGTAGCCCTTTGAAACGTGACAAAAAAAAAAGTAGTTCCCAGTTTTGTCTCTATGGTTTGGTTCCTCTTAAAGTAGCCCTAAGCAGATACCTTGTAAAAGCACTTTCATTGAAAGGGTTGCCAAGCTTCCAAAATATTACGATTTTCCGAAATACCAGCAAATATTTTTCACCCAATCTTAAAGATACTTGGTGGTAATGACCAGTACACAAATCCCACGTGGCTCACCAAATTTTGTTCTTCTAGGTTGAAGCGTTCGACTACAGTAGCAGTTTTTTTATTTGGGTTTCACTCTGTTCTCTTGTATATAGATAGATGAATTTAGAACTCTAAATCCAACATGGTTTGTAGTAGGTCTTTGAAACTTTACAAAATAAAGGAGTTCTCAGTTTTGTCTCTATGGTTTGTTTCCTCTTCAAGTAGCCCAAGGCACAGACTGTGGAAAAGCACTTTCATTGAAAGGTGTTGCCAAGCTTCTAAGGAATAACGAGTTTCAAAATACCAGGAAATATTTCTTCACCCAATCTTGATGATTCTTGGTGGTAATGATCAGTACACAAATCCCATTGGCTCACCAAATTTTGTTCTTCTAAGTTAAAGAGTTCGTCTACAGAAGCAGTTTTTATATTTAGGATTTCCATTTTTCTCTATATATAGATAGATGAATTTGGAACTCTGAATCCAACATGGTTTGTAGTAGCTCTATGAAACTTGACAAAATATTGGAGTTCTCATTTTAATCTATATGATTTGTTTCCTCTTCAAGTAGCCCTAAGCACAGAATGTGGAAAAGCACTTTCATTGAAAGGGGTTGCCAAGCTCCCAAGAAATTACGAGTTTCCGAAATACCAGGAAATATTTTTTCACCCAAACATGATGATACGTGGAGGTAATGACAAGTACACTAATCCCCCTTGGCTCACCAAATTTTGTTCTTCTAGTTTGAAACGTTCGTTTACAGTAGCAGTTTTTATTTTTAGGTTTCCCTCTGTTCTCTCCTATATAGATAGATGAATTTGGAACTCTAAATCAACATGGTTTGTAATAGCACTTTGAAACTTGACAAAAAAAGGAGTTCTCAGTTTTGTCTCTATGGTTTGTTTCCTCTTCAAGTAGCCCTAGGCACAGACTGTGGAAAAGCACTTACATTGAAAGGGGTTGCCTAGCTTCCAAGAAATTACGAGTTTTGAAATACCAGCAAATATTTTTTCACCCAATATTGATGATACTTGGTGGTAATGATAACTGCACAAATCCCACTTGGCTCACCAAATTTTGTTCTTCTAGGTTGAAGCGTTTGACTACAGTAGCAGTTTTTGTATTTAGGTTTCCCTCTGTTCTCTCCTATATAGATAGATAAATTTGGAACTCTAAATCCAATATGGTTTGTAGTAGCTCTTTCAAACTTGACAAAATAAAGTACTTCTCAGTTTTTTCTCTATGATTTGTTTCCTCTTCAAGTAGCCCTAAGCAGAGAATGTGGAAAAGCACTTTCATTGAAAGGGGTTGCCAAGCTTTTAAGAAATTACGAGTTTCCGAAATACCAGGAAATATTTTTTCACCCAATCTTGATGATACATGGTGGTAATGACAAGTACACAAATCCCACTTGGCTCACCAATTTTTGTTCTTCTAGGTTGAAGTGTTCGTTTCCAGTAGCAGTTTTTATTTTTAGGTTTCCATATTTCTCTCCTATATAGATAGATGAATTTGGAACTCTAAATCAAACCTGGTTTGTAGTAGCTCTTTGAAACTTGACAAAATAAAGGAGTACTCAATTTTTCTCTATGGTTTGTTTCCACTTCAAGTACCCTAGGCACAGACTGTGGAAAAGCAGTTTCATTGAGAGGGGTTGCCAAGCTTCCAGAAATAACGAGTTTCGAAATACCAGCAAATATTTTTTCACCCAATATTGATGATACTTGGTGGTAATGATCAGTACCAAAATCCCACGTGGCTCACCAAATTTTGTTCTTGTAGGTTGAAGCGTTCATCTACAGTAGCAGTTTTTATATTTAGGTTTCACTCTGTTCTCTCCTATATAGATAGATAAATTTGGAACTCTAAATCCAACATCGATTGTAGTAGCTCCTTGACACTTGACAAAATAAAGTAGTTCTCAGTTTTTTGTCTATGGTTTGTTTCCTCTACAAGTAGCCCTAGGCACAGACTGTGGAAAAGCACGTTCATTGGGAGGGGTTTCCAGGCTTCTAAGAAAAAATGAGTTTCCGAAATACCAGCAAATATCCTTTCACCCAATCATGATGATACTTAGTGGTAATGATTGGTACACAAATCCCACTTGGGTCACCAAATTTTGTTCTTCTAGGTTGATGCGTTCGTTTCCAGTAGCAGTTTATGTATTTAGGTTTCCCTCTCTTCTCTCCTATGTAGATAGATGAATTTGGAACTCTAAATCCAACATGGTTTGTAGTAGCTTTTTGAAACTTGACAAAATATAGGAGTTCTCAGTTTTGTCTCTATGGTTTGTTTCCTCTTCAAGTATCCCTAGGCACAGACTGTGGAAAAGCACTTTCATTGAGAGGGGTTGCCAAGCTTCTAAGAAATAACGAGTTTCGAAATACCAGCAAATATATTTTCACCCAATCTTGATGATACTTGGTGGTAATGACCAATACACAAATCTCACTTGGCTCACCAAATTTTGTTCTAGGTTGAAGCGTTCGTCTACAGTAGCAGTTTTTATATTTAGGTTTCCCTCTGTTCTCTCCTATATAGATAGATGAATTTGGAACTCTAAATCCAACATGGTTTGTAGTAGCTCTTTGGAACTTGACAAAATAAAGTACGTCTCAGTTATGACACTTTTTTTTGTTTCCTCTTCAAGTAGCCCTAGGCACAGACTGTGGAAAAGCACTTTCATTGAGAGGTGTTGCCAAGCTTCTAAGAAATAACGAGTTTCCGAAATACCAGCAAATATTTTTTCACCCAATCTTGATGATACTTGGTGGTAATGATCGGTACACAAATCCCACTTCACTCACCAAATTTTGTTCTTCTAGTTTGAAGCGTTCGTTTAGAGTAGCAGTTTATATTTTTAGGTTTCACTCTGTGCTCTCCTATATAGATAGATGAATTTGGAACTCTAAATCCAACATGATTTGTAGTAGCTCTTTGAAACTTGACAAAAAACGTAATTCTCAGTTTTGTCTCTATGATTTGTTTCCTCTTCAAGCAGCCCAAAGCAGAGACTGTGGAAAAGCACTTTCATTGAAAGGGGTTGCCAAGCTTCCAAGAAATTACGAGTTTCCGAAATACCAGCAAATATTTTCAGCCACACTTGATGATACTTCGTGGAAATGATCAGTACACAAATCCCACTTGGCTCACCAAATTTTGTTCTTCTAGGTTGAAGCGTTCGTCTACAGTAGCAGTTTCCATATTTAGGTATCCCTCTGTTCTCTCCTATATAGATAGATGAATTTGGAACTGTATATCCAACATGGTTTGAAGTAGCTCTTTGAAACTTGACAAATAAATGAGTTCTCAGTATTGTCTCTATGGTTTGTTTCCTCTTCAAGTCGCCCTAGGCACAGATTGTGGAAAAGTACTTTCATTGAAAAGGGTTGCCAAGCTTCCAAGAAATAACGAGTTTCCGAAATACCAGCAAATATTTTTTCACCCAATCTTGATGATGCGTGGTGGTAATGAAAAGTCCACAATTCCCACTTGGCACACCAAATTTTGTTCTTCTAGGTTGAAGCGTACGTTAACAGTAGCAGTTTTCATTTTTAGGTTGCACTCTGTTCTCTCCTATATTGATAGATAAATTTGGAACTCTAAATCTAACATGGTTTGTACTAGCTCTTTGAAACTTGACAAAATAAAGAGTTTTCAGTTTTGTCTCTATGATTTGTTTCCGTTTCATGTAGCCCTATGCAGAGACTGTGGAAAAGCACTTTCATTGAGAGGGGATGCCAAGCTTGTAAGAAATAACGAGTTTCTGAAATACCAGCAAATATTTTTTCACCCAATCTTGATGATACTTGGTGGTAATGACAAGTACCCAAATCCCACTTGGCTCACGAAATTTGTTCTTTTAGGTTGAAGCGTTCGTTTACAGTAGCAGTTTTTATATTTAGGTTTCACTGTGTTCTCTGCTATATAGATAGATGAATTTGGAATTCTAATCCAACATGGTTTGTAGTAGCTCTGTGAAACTTGACAAAATAAAGGAGTTCTAAGTTTTGTCTCTATGGTTTGTTTCCTCTTCATGTAGCCCTAGATACAGGCGGTGAAAAGCACTTTCATTGAGAGTGGTTGCCAAGCTTCTAAGAAATAACGAGTTTCCGAAATACCAGCAAATATTTTTTCTCCCAATCTTGATGATATATGGTGGTAATGACAAGTACACAAATCCCACTTGTCTCACCAAATTTTGTTCTTCTGGGTTGAAGCGTTCGTCTACAGTAGCAGTTTTTATATTTAGGTTTCACTCTGTTGTCTCCTATATAGATAGATGAATTTGGAACTCTAAATTTCACATGGTGTGTAATTGCTCTTTAAAACTTGACGAAATAAAGGAGTTCTCAGTTTTGTCTCTATGGTTTGTTTCCTCTTCAAGTCGCCCTAGGCACAGACTGTGGAAAAGCACTTTCATTGAAATGGGTTGCCAAGCTTCCAAGAAATTACGAGTTTCCGAAAAAACTAGCAAATATTTTTTTCACCCAATGTTCATCATTCGTTGTGGTAATGACAAGTACACAAATCCCACTTGGCTCACCAAATTTTGTTCTTCTAGGTTGAAGCGTTCGTTTATACTAGCAGTTTTTATTTTTAGGTTTCACTCTGTTCTCTCCTATATAGATAGATGAATTTGGAAATCTAAATCCAACATGGTTTGTAGTGGCTCTTTGAAACTTGACAAAATAAAGGACTTTTCAGTTTTGTCTCAATGATTTGTTTCTGCTTTAAGTAGCCCTATGCAGAGACTTTGGAGGAGCACTTTCATTGATGGGGGTTGCCAAGCTTCAAGAAAGTACGAGTTTCCGAATTAGCAGCAAATATTTTTTCACCCAATCTTGATGATACGTGGTGGTAATGACAAGTCCACAAATCCCACTTTGCTCACCAAATTTTGTTCTTCTAGGTTGAAGCGTTCGTTTACAGTCGCAGTTTTTATTTTTAGGTTTCACTCTGTTTTCTCCTATATAGATAGATGAATTTGTAACTCTAAATCCAACATGCTTTGTAGGAGCTCTTTGAAACTTGACAAAATAGAGGAGTTCTCCCTTTTGTCTCTATGGTTTGTCTTTTCTTCAAGTAGCCCTAGGCACAGACGGTGGAACAGCAATTTCATTTAGAGGGGTTGCCAAGCTTCTAAGAAATAACGTATTTCCGAAACCAGCAAACATTTTTTCTCCCAATGTTGATGATACTTGGTGGTAATGATCAGTACACAAATCCCACTTGGCTCAACAAATTTTGTTCTTCTAGGTTGAAGCGTTCGTCTACAGTAGCAGTTTTAATATTTAGGTTTTCCTCTGTTCTCTCCTATATAGATAGATGAATTTGGAACTCTAAATCCAACATGGTTTGTAGTAGCTCTTTGAAACTTGACAAAATAAAGAAGTTCTCAGTTTTGTCTCTATGGTTTGTTTCCTCTTCAAGAAGCCCTATGCAGAGACTGTGGAAAAGCACTTTCATTGAAAGGCATTGCAAAGCTTCCAAGAAATTACGATTTTCAGAAATACCAGCAAATATTTTTTCACCCAATGTTCATCATTCGTTGTGGTAATGACAAGTACACAAATCCCACTTGGCTCACCAAATTTTGTTCTTCTGAGTTGATGCGTTCGTCTACAGTAGCAGTTTTTATATTTAGGTTTCACTCTGTTCTCTCATATATAGATAGATGAATTTGGAACTCTAAATCCAACATGGTTTGTAGTAGCTCTTTGAAACTTGACAAAATAAAGGAGATATCAGTTTTGTCTCTATGGTTTGTTTCCTCTTCAAGTAGCCCTAGGCACAGACTGTGGAAAGGCACTTTCATTGAGAGGGGTTGCCAAGTTTATAAGAAATAACGAGTTTCCGAAATACCAGCAAATATTTTTTCACCCAATCTTGATGATACTTGGTGGTGAAGATCAGTACACAAATCCCACTTGGCTCACCAAATTTTGTTCTTGTAGGTTGAAACGTTCGTTTACAGTAGCAGTTTTTATTTTTAGGTTTCACTCTGTTCTCTCCTATATAGATAGATGAATTTGGAACTCTAAATCCAACATGGTTTGTAGTAGCTCTTCGAAACTTGACAAAATAAAGGAATACTCAGTTTTGTCTCTATGGTTTGTTTCCTCTTAGAGAAGCCCTAGGCACAGAGTGTGGAGAAGCACTTTCATTGAGAGGGGTTGTCAAGCTTCTAAGAAGTAACGAGTTTTCGAAATACCAGAAAATATTTTTTCACCGAATGTCGATGATACTTGGTGGTAATGATTTGTACACAAATCCCACTTGGCTCACCAAATTTTGTTCTTCTACTTTGAAGCGTTCGTCTACAGTAGCAGTTTTTATATTTAGGTTTCACTCTGTTCTCTCCTACATAGATAGATGAATTTGGAACTCTAAATCCAACATGGTTTGTAGTAGCTCTTTGAAACTTGACAAAACAAAGGAGTTCTCAGTTTTGTCTCTATGATTTGTTTCCGCTTCAAGTAGCCCTAAGCAGAGACTGTGGAAAAACACTTTCATTGAGAGGGGTTGCCAAGCTTCCAAGAAATTACGAGTTTCCGAAATAGCAGCAAATATTTTTTCACCCAATCTTGATGATACTTCGTGGTAATGATCGGTACACAAATCCCACTTGGCTCACCAAATTTTGTTCTTCTAGGTTGAAGCGTTCGTCTCCAGTAGCAGTTTTTATATTTAGGTTTCACTCTGTTCTCTGCTATATAGATAGATGAATTTGGAACTCTAAATGCAACATGGTTTGTAGTAGCTCTTTGAAACTTGACAAAATAAAGGAGTTCTCAGTTTTGTCTCTATGATTTGATTCCGCTTCAAGTAGCCCAATGCAGAGACTGTGGAAAAGCACTTTCATTGTGAGGGGTTGCCAAGCTTCCAAGAAATTACGAGTTTCCAAAATACCAGCAAATATTTTTTCACCCAATCTTGATGATACTTGGTGGTAAGGACAAGTACACAAATACCACTTTGCTCACCAAATTTTGTTCTTGTAGGTTGAAGCGTTCGTTTACAGTAGCAGTTTTTATTTTTAGGTTTCACTCTGTTCTCTCCTATATAGATAGATAAATTTGGAACTCTAAATCCAACATGGTTTGTAGAGGCTCTTTGAAACTTGACAAAACAAAGGAGTTCTCAGTTTTGTCTCCATGGTTTGTTTCCTCTTCAAGTAGCCCTAGCCACAGACGGTGGAAAAGCACTTTCATTGAGAGGGGTTCCAAGCTTTCAAGAAATTACAAGTTTCCGAAATACCAACAAATATTTTTTCATCCATCTTGATGATACTTGGTGGTAATGATCGGTAGACAAATCCCACTTGACTCACCAAATTTTGTTCTTCTAGGTTAATGCGTTCGTTTTCAGTAGCAGTTTTTATTTTTAGGTTTCACTCTGTTGTCTCCTATATAGATAGATAAATTTGGAACTCTAAATCCAACATGGTTTGTAGTAGATCTTTGAAACTTGACAAAATAGTGGAGTTCTCATTTTCGTCTCTATGGTTTCTTTTCTCTTCAAGTAGCCCTGGCACACACTGTGGAAAAGCACTTTCATTGAGATGGGTTGCCAAGCTTCTAAGAAATAACGAGTTTCCGAAATACCAGCGAATACTTTTTCACCCAATCTTGATGATACTTGGTGGTAAGGACAAGTACACAAATCCCACTTGGCTGACGAAATTTTAGTCTTCTAGGTTGAAGGATTTGTCTACAGTAGCAGTTTTTATTTTTAGGTTTCACTCTGTTCTCTCCTATATAGATAGATGAATTTCAACTCTAAATCCAACATGGTTTGTAGTAGGTCTTTGAAACTTGACAAAATAAAGGAGATCTCTGTTTTGTCTATATGATTTGTTTCCGCTTCAAGTAGCCCTAAGCAGAGACTGTGGAAAAGCACTGTCATTCAGAGGGGTTGCCAAGCTCCAAGAAATTACGAGTTTCCGAAATACCAACAAATATTTTTTCACCCAATCTTGATGATACTTGGTGGTAATGATCAGTACCAAATCCCACTTGGCTCACCAAATGTTGTTCTTCTAGGTTGAAGCGTTCGTTTACAGTAGCAGTTTTTATATTTAGGTTTCACTCTGTTCTCTCCTATATAGATAGATGAATTTGGATCTCTAAATTCAACATGGTTTGTAGTAGCTCTTTGAAATGTGCAAAATAAAGGAGTTCTCAGTTTTGTCTCTATGATTTGTAACCTCTTCAAATAGCCCTAGTCAGAGACTGTGGAAAAGCAGTTTCATTGAGAGGGGTTGCCAAGCTTCTAAGAAATAACGAGTTTCCGAAATACCAGCAAATATTTTTTCACCCAATGTTGATGGTACTTGGTGGTAATGATCAGTACACATATCCCACTTGGCTCACCAAGTTTTGTTCTTCTAGGTTCAAGAATTCGTCTACAGTAGCAGTTTTTATATTTAGGGTTCAGTCTGTTCTCTCCTATATACATAGATGAATTTGGAACTCTAAATTCACCATGGTTTTTAGTAGCTCTTTGAAACTTGGACAAAATAAAGGAGGTCTCAGTTTTGTCTCTATTGTTTGTTTCCTCTTGAAGTAGTCCTAGGCACAGACTGTGGAAAAGCACTTTCATTGAGAGGGGTTTCCAAGATTCTAAGAAATAACGAGTTTTCGAAATACCAGCAAATATTTTTTCACCCAATGGTGATGACACTTGGTGGTAATGATCAGTACACAAATCCCCACTTAGCTCACTAAATTTTCATTTTCTAGGTTGAAACGTTCGGTTGTTAGTAGCAGTTTTTTTTTTTTTGGGTTTCACTCTGTTCTCTCCTATATATATAGATGAATTTGGAACTCGAAATCCAACATGGTTTGTAGTAGCTCTTTGAAACTTGACAAAATAAAGGAGTTCTCAGTTTTGTCTCTATGATTTGTTTCCTCTTCAAGTAGCCCTAGGCACAGATGGTGGAAAAGCACTTTCACTGAGAGGGGTTGCCAGGCTTCCAAGAAAATACGAGTTATCGAAATTCCAGCAAATATCTTTTCACCCAATCTTGATGATGCGTGGTGGTAATGAAAAGTCCACAATTCCCACTTGGCTCACCAAATTTTGTTCTTCTAGGTTGAAGCGTTCGTTTACTGTAGCAGTTTTCATTTTTAGGTTGCACTCTGTTCTCTCCTATATAGATAGATAAATTTGGAACTCTAAATCCAACATGGTATGTAGTAGCTCTTTGAAACTTGACAAAATAAAGGAGTTTTCAGTTTTGTCTCTATGATTTGTTTCCGTTCATGTAGCCCTATGCAGAGACTGTGGAAAAGCACTTTCATTGAAAGGGGTTGCCAAGCTTCCAAGAAATTACGAGTTTCCAAAATACCAGCAAATATTTTTTCACCCAATGTTGATGATACATGGTGGTAATGACAAGTACACAAATCCCACTTGGCTCACGAAATTTGTTATTTTAGGTGAAGCGTTCGTTTACAGTAGCAGTTTTTATATTTAGGTTTCACTGTGTTCTCTGGCTATATAGATAGATGAATTTGGAACTCTAAATCCAACATGGTTTGTAGTAGCTCTTTGAAACTTGACAAAATAAAGGAGTTCTATATTTTGTCTCTATGGTTGTTTCCTCTTCATGTAGCCCTAGGTACAGGCGGTGGAAAAGCACTTTCATTGAGAGTGGTTGCCAAGCTTCTAAGAAATAACGAGTTTCCGAAATACCAGCAAATATTTTTTCTCCCAATCTTGATGATACATGGTAATAATGACAAGTACACAAATCCCACTTGGCTCGCCAAATTTTGTTCTTCTGGGTTGAAGTGTTCGTCTACAGTAGCAGTTTTTATATTTAGGTTTCACTCTGTTGTCTCCTATATAGATGGATGAATTTGGAACTCTAAATTTCACATGGTGTGTAATTGCTCTTTAAAACTTGACAAAATAAAGGAGTTCTCAGTTTTGTCTCTATGGTTTGTTTCCTCTTCAAGTCGCCCTAGGCACAGACTGTGGAAAAGCACTTTCATTGAAATGGGTTGCCAAGCTTCCAAGAAATTACGAGTTTCCGAAAAAACCAGTAAATATTTTTTTCACCCAATGTTCATCATTTTTTGTGGCAATGAAAAGTACACAAATCCCATTTCTCTCACCTAATTTTGTTCTTCTAGGTTGAAGCTTTCATTTATACTAGCAGTTTTTATTTTTAGGTTTCACTCTGTTCTCTCCTATATAGATGAATTTGGAACTCTAAATCTAACATGGTTTGTAGTGGCTCTTTGAAACTTGACAAAATAAAGGAGTTTTCAGTTTTGTCTCAATGATTTGTTTCTGCTTTAAGTAGCCCTATGCAGAGACTTTGGAGGAGCACTTTCATTGATGGGGGTTGCCAAGCTTCAAGAAAATACGAGTTTCTGAAATAGCAGCAAATATTTTTTAACCCAATCTTGATGATACGTGGTGGTAATGACAAGTCCACAAATCCCACTTTGCTCACCAAATTTTGTTCTTCTAGGTTGAAGCGTTCGTTTACAGTCGCAGTTTTTATTTTTAGGTTTTACTCTGTTTTCTCCTATATAGATAGATGAATTTGGAACTCTAAATCCAACATGCTTTGTAGTAGCTCTTTGAAACTTGACAAAATAACGGAGTTCTCCCTTTTGTCTCTATGGTTTGTCTTTTCTTCAAGTAGCCCTAGGCACAGACGGTGGAACATAATTTCATTTAGAGGGGTTGCCAAGCTTCTAAGAAATAACGTGTTTCCAAAACCAGCAAATATTTTTTCTCCCAATGTTGATGATACTTGGTGGTAATGATCAGTACACAAATCCCAGTTGGCTCACCAAATTTTGTTCTTCTAGGTTGAAGCGTTCGTCTACAGTAGCAGTTTTAATATTTAGGTTTTCCTCTGCTCTCTCCTATATAGATAGATGAATTTGGAACTGTAAATCAAACATGGTTTGTAGTAGCTCTTTGAAACTTGAAAAAATAAAGAAGTTCTCAGTTTTGTCTCTATGGTTTGTTTCCTCTTCAAGAAGCCCTAAGCACAGACTGTGGAAAAGCACTTTCATTGAAAGGCATTGCAAAGCTTCCAAGAAATTACGATTTTCCGAAATACCAGCTAATATTTTTTCACTCAATCTTGATGATACGTGGTGGTAATGACAAGTACACAAATCCCACTTGGCTCACCAAATTTTGTTTTTCTGAGTTGAAGCGTTCGTCTACAGTAGCAGTTTTTATATTTAGGTTTCACTCTGTTCTCTGCTATATAGATAGATGAATTTGGAACTCTAAATTCCACATGGTGTGTAATTGCTCTTTAAAACTTGACAAAATAAAGGAGTTCTCAGTTTTCTCTCTATGGTTTGTTTCCTCTTCAGTTTGCCCTAGGCACAGACTGTGGAAAAGCACTTTCATTGAAAGGGGTTGCCAAGCTTCCAAGAAATTACGAGTTTCCGAAATACCAGCAAATATTTTTTCACCCAATGTTCATCATTCGTGGTGGTAATGACAAGTACACAAATCCCACTTGGCTCACCAAATTTTGTTCTTGTAGGTTGAAGCGTTCGATTACAGTAGCAGTTTTTATTTTTAGGTTTCCTTCTGTTCTCTCCTATATAGATAGATGAATTTGCAACTCTAAATCCAACATGGTTTGTATTAGCTCTTTGAAACTTGACAAAATAAAGGAGTTCTCTGTTTTGTCTCTATGGTTTGTTTCCTCTTAGAGAAGCCCTAGGCACAGAGTGTGGAAAAGCACTTTCATTGAGACGGGTTGTCAAGCTTCTAAGAAGTAACAAGTTTCCGAAATACCAGAAAATATTTTTTCACCGAATGTCGATGATACTTGGTGGTAATGATTTGTACACAAATCCCACTTGGCTCACCAAATTTTGATCTTCTACTTTGAAGCGTTCGTCTACAGTAGCAGTTTTTATATTTAGGTTTCACTCTCTTCTCTCCTACATAGATAGATGAATTTGGAACTCTAAATCCAACATGGTTTGTAGTAGCTCTTTGAAACTTGACAAAACAAAGGAGTTCTCAGTTTTGTCTCTATGATTTGTTTCCGCTTCAAGTAGCCCTAAGCAGAGACTTTGGAAAAACACTTTCATTGAGAGGGCTTGCCAAGCTTCCAAGAAATTATGAGTTTCCGAAATAGCAGCAAATATTTTTTCACCCAATCTTGATGGTACTTCGTGGTAATGATCGGTACACAAATCCCACTTGGCTCAACAAATTTTGTTCTTCTAGGATGAAGGGTTCATCTCCAGTAGCAGTTTTTATATTTAGGTTTCACTCTGTTCTCTGCTATATAGATAGATGAATTTGGAACTCTAAATGCAACATGGTTTGTAGTAGCTCTTTGAAACTTGACAAAATAAAGGAGTTCTCAGTTTTGTCTCTATGATTTGATTCCGCTTCAAGTAGCCCTAAGCAGAGACTGTGGAAAAGCACTTTCTTTGTGAGGGGTTGCCAAGCTGCCAAGAAATTACGAGTTTCCAAAATACCAGCAAATATTTTTTCACCCATCTTGATGATACTTGGTGGTAAAGACAAGTACACAAATACCACTTTGCTCACCAAATTTTGTTCTTGTAGGTTGAAGCGTTCGTTTACAGTAGCAGTTTTTATTTTTAGGTTCCACTCTGTTCTCTCCTATATAGATAGATGAATTTGGAACTCTAAATCCAACATGGTTTGTAGTAGCTCTTTGAAACTTGACAAAATAAAAAAGTTCTTCAGTTTTGTCTCTATGGTTTGTTTGCTCTTAGAGTAGCCCAAGGCACAGAGTGTGGAAAAGCAACTTTCATTGAGAGGGGTTGTCAAGCTTCTAAGAAGTAACGAGTTTCCGAAATACCAGAAAATATTTTTCACCGAATGTCGATGATACTTGGTGGTAATGATTGTACACAAATCCCACTTGGCTCACCAAATTTTGTTCTTCTACTTTGAAGCGTTCGTCTACAGTAGCAGTTTTCATATTTAGGTTTCACTCTGTTCTCTCCTACATAGATAGATGAATTTGGAACTCTAAATCCAACATGGTTTGTAGTAGCTCTTTGAAACTTGACAAAACAAAGGAGTTCTCAGTTTTGTCTCTATGATTTGTTTCCACTTCAAGTAGCCCTAAGCAGAGACAGTGGAAAAACACTTTCATTGAGAGGGGTTGCCAAGCTTCCAAGAAATTACGAGTTTCCGAAATAGCAGGAAATATTTATTCAGCCAATCTTGATGATACTTCGTGGTAATGATCGGTACACAAATCCCACTTGGCTCACCAAATTTTGTTCTTCTAGGTTGAAGCTTTCGTCTCCAGTAGCAGTTTTTATATTTAGGTTTCACTCTGTTCTCTGCTATATAGATAGATGAATTTGGAACTCTAAATGCAACATGGTTTGTAGTAGCTCTTTGAAACTTGACAAAATAAAGGAGTTCTCAGTTTTGTCTCTATGATTTGATTCCGCTTCAAGTAGCCCTAAGCAGAGACTGTGGAAAAGCACTTTCTTTGTGAGGGGTTGCCAAGCTACCAAGAAATTACGAGTTTCCAAAATACCAGGAAATATTTTTTCAACCAATCTTGATGATACTTGGTGGTAAGGACAAGTACAAAAATACCACTTTGCTCAAAAATTTTGTTCTTGTAGGTTGAAGCGTTCGTTTACAGTAGCAGTTTTTATTTTTAGGTTTCACTCTGTTCTCTCCTATATAGATAGATGAATTTGGAACTCTAAATCCAACATGGTTTGTAGTAGCTTATGAATCTTGACAAAATAAAGGAGTTCTCAGTTTTGTCTCTATGGTTTGTTTCCTCTTCAAGTAGCCCTAGGCACAGACTGTGGAAAAGCACTTTCATTGAAAGGAGTTGCCAAGCTTCTAAGGAATAACGAGTTTCAAAATACCAGGAAATATTTCTTCACCCAATCTTGATGATTCATGGTGGTAATGATCAGTACACAAATCCCACTTGGCTCACCAAATTTTGTTCTTCTAGTTTGAAGCATTCGTCTACAGTAGCAGTCTTTATATTTACGTTTCACTCTGTTCTCTATATTTAGACAGATGCATGTGGAACTCTAAATCCAACATGGTTTGTAGTAGCTCTTTGAAACTTGACAAAATAAAAGAGTTCTCAGTTTTGTCTCTATGGTTTGTTTCATCTTCAAGTAGCCCTAGTCACATAGTGTGGAAAAGCACTTACATTGAAAGGGGTTGCCAAAATTCTAAGAAATACCAGCAAAAAAATTTTCACCCAATCTTGATGATACTTGGTGGTAATGATCAGTACACATATCCCACTTGACTCAGCAAATTTTGTTCTTCTAGGTTCAAGCGTTCGTCTACAGTAGCAGTTTTTATATTTAGGTTTCAGTCTGTTCTCTCCTATATAGATAGATGAATTTGGAACTCTAAATCCACCATGGTTTGTAGTAGCTCTTTGAAACTTGACAAAATAAAGGAGGTCTCAGTTTTGTCTCTAAGGTTTGTTTAGTCTTCAAGTAGCCCTAGGCACAGACTGTGGAAAAGAACTTTCTTTGAGAGGGGTTGCCAAGCTTCTAAGAAATAACGAGTTTCAGAAATACCAGCAAATATTTTTTCACCCAATCTTGATGATACTTGGTGGTAATGATCACCACAGAAATCCCACTTGGCTCACCAAATTTTGTTCTTCTATATTGACGCGTTCGTCTACAATAGCAGTTTTTATGTTTAGGTTTCACATTGTTCTCTTCTATATTGATAGATGAATTTGGAACTCTAAATCCAACATGGTTTGTAATAGCTCTTTGAAACTTGACAAAATAAAGGAGTTCTCAGTTTTCTCTCTATGGTTTGTTTCCTCTTCAAGTAGTCCTAGGAACAGACTGTGGAAAAGCACTTTCATGGAGAGGGGTTTTCAAGCTTCTAAGAAATAACGAGTTTCCGAATTACCAGCAAATATTTTTTCACACAATGTTGATGATACTTGGTGGTCATGATTGGTACACAAATCTCACTTGACTCACCAAATTTTGTTCTTCTAGTTTGACGCGTTCGTTTACAGTAGCAGTTTATATTTTTAAGTTCCCTCTGTTCTCTCCTATATAGATAGATGAATTTGGAATTCTAAATCCAACATGGTTTGTAGTAGCTCTTTGTAACTTGACAAAATAAAGGTGTTTTCAGTTTTGTCCCTATGGTTTGTTTCTGCTTCATGTAGCCCTAAGCACAGACTGTGGAAAAGCACTTTCATTGAAAGGGATTGCCAATCTTCCAAGAAATTATGAGTTTCCGAAATACCATCAAGTATTTTTTCACCCAATGTAGATGATACTTGGTGGTAATGATCAGTACATCAATCCTACTTGGCTCACCATATTTAGTTCTTCTGGGTTGAAGCGTTCGTCTACGGTAGCAGTTTTTATATTTAGGTTTCTCTCTGTTCTCACCTACAAAGATAGATGAATTTGGAACTCTAAATCCAACATGGTTTGTAATAGCTCTTTGAAACTTGACAAAGTAAAGGAGTTCTCAGTTTTGTCTCTATGGTTTGTTTCCTCTTCAAGTGGCCCTAGGCACAGACTGTGGAAAAGCACTTTCATTGAGAGTGGTTGCCAAGCTTATAAGAAATAATGAGTTTCGGAAATACCAGCTAATATTTTTTCATTCAATCTTAATGATACTTGGTGGTAATCATCCGTACACAAATCCCAGTTGGCTCACCAAATTTTCTTCTTCTAGGTTGAACCTTTCGTTTACAGTAGCAGTTTTTATTTTTGGGTTTCTCTCTGTTCTCTCCTATATAGATGGATGAATTTGGAACACTAAATCCAACATGGTTTGTTGTAGCTCTTTGAAACTTGACAAAATAAAGGAGTTCTCAGTATTGTCTCTATGATTTGTTTCCACTTCATTTAGCCCTAAGCAGAGACTGTGGAAAAGCACTTTCATTTAGAGGGGTTGCCAAGCTTCTAAGAAATAACGATTTTCCGAAATACCAGCAAATATTTTTCACCCAATCTTGATGATACTTGGTAGTAATGATCGGTACACAAATCCCACTTGACTCACCAAATTTGTTCTTCTAGGGTGAAGCGTTCGTTAACAGTAGCAGATTATATTTTTAGTTTGCCTCTGTTCTCTCCTATATACATAGATGAATTTGGAACTCTAAATCCAACATGGTTTGTAGTAGCTCTTTGAAAGTGGACAAAATAAAGGAGTTCTCAGTTTTGTCTCTATGATTGGTTTCCGCTTCATGCAGCCCTAAGCAGACACTGTGGACAAGCACTTTCATTGAAAGGGGTTGCCAATCTTCCAAGAAATTACGAGTTTCCGAAATACCAGCAAATATTTTTTCACCCAATGTTGATGATACGTGGTGGTAATGACAAGTACACAAATCCCAATTGGCTCACCAAATTGTGTTCTTCTAGGTTGAAGCGTTCGTTTACAGTAGCAGGTTTTATTTTTAGGTTTCACTCTGTTCTCTCCTATATAGATAGATGGATTTGGAACTCTAAATGCAACATGGTGTGTAATAGCTCTTTGAAACTTGACAAAATAAAAGAGTTTTCAGTTTTGTCTCTATGGTTTGTTTCCTCTTCAAGTCGCCCTGGGCACAGACTGTGGAAAAGCACTTTCATTGGGAATGGTTGCCAAGGTTTTAAGAAATAACGAGTTTCCTAAATACCAGCAAATATTTTTTCACCCAATCTTTATGATACTTGGTGGTAATGATCAGTACACAAATCCCAGTTGGCTGACCAAATTTTGTTCTTCTAGGTTGAAGCGTTCGTTTACAGTAGCAGTTTTTATATTTAGGTTTCACTCTGTTCTCTCCTATATACATAGATGAATTTGGAACTCTATATCCAACATGGTTTGTAGTAGCTCTTTGAAACTTGAAAAAATAAAGGATTTCTCAGTTTTGTCTCTATGATTTGTTTCCGCTTCAAGTAGTCCTAAGCTGAGACTTTGGAAAAGCACTTACATTGAGAGGGGTTGCCAAGCTTCCAAGAAAATACGAGTTTCCGAAATTCCCGCAAATATTTTTTCACCCACTCTTGATGATCCGTGGTGGTAATGACAAGTCCACCATTCCCACTTGGCTCACCAAATTTTCGTCTTCTAGGTTGAAGCGTTCGTTTACAGTAGCAGTTTTTATTTTTAGGTATCACTCTGTTCTCTCCTATATAGATAGATGAATATGGAACTCTAAATTCAACATGGTTTGTAGTAGCTCTTTGAAACTTGAAAAAATAAAGGAGTTCTCTGTTTTGTCTCTATGGTTTTCTTCCACTTCAAGTAGCCCTAAGCAGAGACTGTGGAAAAGAACTTACATTGAGAGGGGTTGCAAAACTTCCAAGAAAATACGAGTTTGCGAAATCCAGCAATTATTTTTTCACCCAATCTTGATGATACGTGGTGTTAATGACAAGTCCACAATTCCCACTTGGCTCACCAAACTTTCTTCTTCTAGGTGAAGCCTTCGTTTACAGTAGCAGTTTATATTTTTAGTTTCCCTCTGTTCTCTCCTATATAGATAGATGAATTTGGAACCCTAAATCCAACATGGTTTGTAGTAGCTCTTTGAAACTGACAAAATAAAGGAGTTTTCAGTTTTGTCTCTATGGTTTGTTTCTGCTTCATGTAGCCCTAAGCAGAGACTGTGGAAAAGCACTTTCATTGAAAGGGGTTGCCAAACTTCCAAGAAATTACGAGTTCCCGAAAGAGCAGCAAATATTTTTTCACCCAATGTTGATGATACGTGGTGGTAATGACCAGTACACAAATCCCACTTGGCTCACCAAATTTTGTTCTTCTAGGTTGAAGCGTTCGTCTACAGGTGCAGTTTTTATATTTAGGTTTCACTCTGTTCTCTCCTACATAGATAGATGAATTTGGAACTCGAAATCCAACATGGTGTGTAATTGCTCTTTGAAACTTGACAAAGTAAAAAAGTTCCAAGTTTTGTCTTTGTGGTTTGTTTCCTCTTCAAATCGCCCTAAGCAGAGACTGTGGAAAAGCACTTTCATTGAGAGGGTTTGCAAAGTATTTAAGAAATAAAGAGTTTCGGAAATACCAGCAAATATTTTTTCACCCAATGTTGATGATACGTGGTGGTAATGACAAGTACACAAATCCCACTTGGCTCACCAAGTTTTGTTCTTCTAGGTTGAAGGGTTCGTTTACAGTAGCAGTTTTTATTTTTAGGTTTCACTCTGTTCTCTCCTATATAGATAGATGAATTTGGAACTCGAAATCCAACATGGTTTGTGGTAGCTCGTTGAAAGATGACAAAATAAAGGAGTTTTCAGTTTTGTCTCTATGGTTTGTTTCCTCTTCAAGTCGCCCTAGGCACAGACTGTGGAAAAGCACTTTCACTGAGAGGGGTGACAAGCTTCTAAAATATAACGAGTTTCCGAAATACCAGCAAATATTTTTTCACCCAATGTAGAGGATACTTGGTGGTAATGATCAGTACACAAATCCCACTTGGCTCACCATATTTTGTTCTTCTGGGTTGAAGCGTTCGTCTACAGTAGCAGTTTTTATATTTAGGTTTCACTCTGTTCTCGCCTACATAGAGAGGTGAATTTGGAACTCTAAATCCAACATGGTTTGTAATAGCTCTTTGAAACTTGACAAAGTAAAGGATTTCTCAGTTTTGTCTCTATGGTTTGTTTCCTCTTCAAGTGGCCCTAGGCACAGACTGTGGAAAAGCACTTTCATTGAGAGTGGTTGCCAAGCTTATAAGAAATAACGAGTTTCGGAAATACCAGCTAATATTTTTTCATTCAATCTTAATGATACTTGGTGGTAATCATCAGTACACAAATCCCAGTTGGCTCACCAAATTTTCTTCTTCTAGGTTGAACCGTTCGTTTACAGTAGCAGTTTTTATTTTTGGGTTTCTCTCTGTTCTCTCCTATATAGATGGATGAATTTGGAACACTAAATCCAACATGGTTTGTTGTAGCTCTTTGAACCTTGACAAAATAAAGGAGTTCTCAGTATTGTCTCTATGATTTGTTTCCACTTCATTTAGCCCTAAGCAGAGACTGTGGAAAAGCACTTTCATTTAGAGGGGTTGCCAAGCTTCTAAGAAAGAACGAGTTTCCGAAATACCACCAAATATTTTTTCACCCAATCTAGATTATTCTTGGTGGTCATGATCAGTACACAAATCCCACTTGGCTCACTAAATTGTGTTCTACTAGGTTGAAGCGTTCGTCTACAGTAGCAGTTTTTATATTTAGGTTTCTCTCTGTTCTCTCCTATATAGATAGATGTATTTGGAACTCTAAATCCAACATGGTTTGTAGTAGCTATTTGAAACTTGAGAAAATAAAGGAGTTCTCAATTTTGTCTCTATGGTTTGTTTACTTTTCAAGTAGCCCTAGGCACAGACTGTTGAAAAGCACTTTCATTGAGAGGGGTTGCCAAGCTTCTAAGAAATAAGAAGTTTCCAAAATATCAGCAAATATTTTTTCACCCAATCTTGATGACACTTGGTGGTCATGATCGGTTCACAAATCCCACTTGACTCACCAAACTTTGTTCTTCTAGGATGAAGCGTTCGTTTACAATAGCAGTTTATATTTTTAGTTTTCCCACTGTTCTCTCCTATATAGATAGATGAATTTGGAACTCTAACTCCAACATGGTTTGTAGTACCTCTTTGAAACTTGACAAAATAAAGGAGTTCTCAGTTTTTTCTCTATGATTTGTTTCCACTTCATGTAGCCCTAAGCAGAGACTGTTAAAAAGCACTTTCATTGAAAGGGGTTGCCAAGCTTCCAATAAATTATGAGTTTCCGAAATACCAGCAAATATTTTTTCACCCAATGTTGATGATTCCTGGTGGTAATGATCAGTGCACAAATCCCACTTGGCTCACCAAATTTTGTTCTTCTAGGTTGAAGCGTTCGTTTACAGTAGCAGTTTTTATATGTAGGTTTCACTCCGTTGTCTCCTATATAGATAGATGAATTTGGAACTCTAAATCCAACACGGTTTGTAGTAGCTCTATGAAACTTGACCAAAAAAAGGAGTTCTCAGTTTTGTTTCTATGGTTTGTTTCCTCTTCAAGTAGCCCTAGGCACAGACTGTGGAAAAGCACTTTCATTGAGAAGGGTTGCCAAGTTCTAAGAAATAATGGGTTTCCGAAATACCAGCAAAATTTTATCACCCAATCTTGATGATACTTGGTGGTAATGATTAGTACTCAAATCCCACTTGGCTCACCATATTTTCTTCTACTTGGGTGAAGCGTTCACTTACAGTAGCAGTTTTTATTTTTAGGTTTCCCTCTGTTCTCTCCTATATAGATAGATGAATTTGGAACTCTAAATCCAACATGGTTTGTAGTAGCTCTTTGAATCTTGACAAAATAAAGGAGTTCTCAATTTTGTCTCTATGGTTTGTTTCCTCCTCAAGTAGCCCTAGGCACAAACTGTGGAAAAGCACTTTCATTGAGAGGTGTTGCCAAGCTTCTAAGAAATAACGAGTTTCCGAAATACCATCAAATATTTTTTCACCCAGTCTTGATCATGCTTGGTGGTAATGATCAATACACAATCCCACTTGGCTCACCAAAGTTTGTTCTTCTACTTTGACGCGTTTGTCTACAGTAGCAGTGTTTATATTTAGGTTTCACTCTGTTCACTCCTATATAGATAGATAAATTTGAAACTCTAAATCCAACATGGTTTTTAGTAGCTCTTTGAAAATTGACAAAATAAAGGAGTTCTCAGTTTTATCTCTATGGATGGTTTCCTCTTCAAGTAGCCCTATGCACAGACTGTGGAAAAGCACTTTCATTGAGAGTGGTTGCCAAGCCTCTAAGAAATAACGAGTTTCCGAAATAATAGCAAATATTTTTTCACCCAATGTCGAGGATACTTGGTGGTAATGATCAGTACACAAATCTCACTTGACTCAACAAATTTTGTTTTTATACATTGACGCGTTCGTCTACACTAGCAGTTTTTATATTTAGGTTTCACTCTGTTCTCTCCCATATTGATAGATGAATTTGGAACTCTAAATCCAACATGGTTTGTAGTAGCTCTTTGAAACTTGAAAAAATATAGGAGTCCTCAGTTTTTTTCTCTATGGTTTGTTTCCTTTTCAAGTAGTCCTAGACACAGACTGTGGAAAATCACTTTCATTGAGAGGGGTTGCCAAGCTTCTAAGAAATAACGAGTTTCCGAAATACCAGCAAATATTTTTTCACCCAATCTTGATGATACTTGGTGGTAATGATCGGTACACAAATCCCACTTGGCTCACCAAATTTTCTTCTTCTAGTTTGAAGCGTTCGTTTACAGTAGCAGTTTATATTTTTAAGTTCCCTCTGTTCTCTCCTATATAGATAGATGAATTTGGAACTCTAAATCCAACATGGTTTGTAGTACTTTTTGAAACTTGACAAAATAAACGAGTTTTCAATTTTGTCTCGATGATTTGTTTCCGCTTCATGTAGCCCTATGCAGAGACTGTGGAAAAGCACTTTCATTGCGAGGGGTTGCCAAGCTTCTAAGAAATAACGAGTTTCCGAAATACCAGCAAATATTTTTTCACCCAATGTTGATGGTACTTGGTGGTAATGATCAGTACACAAATACCATTTGGCTCACCAAATTTTGTTCTTCTGGGTTGAATCGTTCGTCTACAGTAGCAGTTTTTATATTTAGGTTTCACTCTGTTCTCTCCTACATAGATAGATGAATTTGGAACTCTAAATCCAACATGGTGTGTAATAGCTCTTTGAAACTTGACAAAGTAAAGGAGTTCTCAGTTTTGTCTCTATGGTTTGTTTCCTCTTCAAGTCGCCTGTCGCGACCCCTTGCCCGCAAGGAAGACGCAACTCAGGAATCTTCTTTAAGCAGTTTATTCAGGCCTTGATTAAAGTATCTTTTTGTGACCCCCGTCTACTACCGAGCGCCCAAGCACAGCCTAATAAAGCCTCCCACGTACCAATCTTAAGCCGCCACTTGGATCTTTCTTATAGGGTGGCAAGGGATAGTGTGCCAACTATCCACAAAAGGATTTTTTTACCACAGGCCACAGTGGAAGCCGGCGCCATCTTCTAATGGCGGCCACAATCTACAACAATGGCTTACCACAGTTCCCCTTCTATTTTATAAAACAATGTAGGCGAAAGTAGAGGTCCTATCCCACTGTGCAGAAGCGACTGCAATGTGTGGTTCAGTCCTAAGGAGGCGCCTTCCCCAGACCTGACCCCATATCAGCCGACGCCTTTTTTCGTAGGGCGGGGGCGTTTACGTCAAACCCGCATGCAATAGGACATGCTTTCCTTGAGGTCCGTTGAGGGATCACTCAAGTGCAGTGCTTTGTCTCGCATCCTGCATCGTGACGACGGCGAGAAGTAGGGAAACACAGGTAGCCTGGTAACATAACAAATTTTTAGTTGGCAACACAATCCCTAAGCCCCAGAGGAAAGTAAAGAGTCTGTAGCCGAGAAGAAAGACCAGTCCTAAAACCCATCTGCGTGCAATGGTAACAAGACCTGCAGAGTGTAAGGGCTATTCAGTACTGGGGGAGAATAAGAAAGAGGACATGCCAATCCCAGTGCAATGTGAAATTTACTTGGGGTGCAATGGCCATGCCCAGAAAATCACTGTTAAGTTGTGTAAGCCAGATTTGCAGAGACATGCCATTTTTTAAAGCTGCAAGAGCTTGGATGATCATAGCCTTATCGTGAGCATTGCGGGCCTTGAGGCGACAGAGAAACCACAAACAGAGAAACATACCGAAGCAACACATTGCTCCAAAAATGCCTACCCCCACCCACTCTTTAAAAAAGGAAAAAGCAGAAGATATCCAATCGGTGAATTGACCCAAAGTCACGGGATCAACACGGGTGTTATTCAAGACAGCTATCTGGGTTAGTTGAGACTGGATCATGTCTTCCGCTTCCATGGACAAATTTCCAGCCAAATATTCGCCAATGATGCGGGAAGCATTCCGTGAACCGGCATCGGCATTGGCCATGCCCGTGCCACTGCCCACCACCGCATTGGTGTCGCCTGTGCCATCGGCACCAGCACCAGAGCCAGAGCACTTAGCAGAATGAAGATCCTCATCACAGGATTGTTGTGGTATCTCTTGTTGCTGGTCAGTTGATGTCGAGACTCTTCTTGTCAAGCGTTCAGGGACCCACAACGGTTCCGTACGATCCTGGGGAAAAACACATACAGATCCTCATGCCCATGTCAGCACGGGGTCAGGGCCGTTCCATTGGCCCGTAAGAACATCCTTCCACTTAACATAGCCAATCACAGAGGGCTGAGGGGACACATGTCTATCGGCCGCAGAGCGACCATGAATATCCAAATTCAAAAAATTAATGGCAAAGAGAGCTAAGGACAGGCGTTCTTTAGGAGTGTGTTCAGCTCCTATTCCTCCTTTTTGTTTTTGTAAAGTTTCCTTTAAGGTGTGATGAGCACGCTCAACAATGCCTTGTCCTTGAGGATTATAAGGTAAACCATGAGTAAGTTGCACTCCCATAGTAGAACAAAAAGCTGTAAATTGTCTGCCAGTATAAGCAGGTCCATTATCAGTCTTAAGGGATGCAGGTGCACCCCATGCTGCCCATGTCTCTAAACAGTGAGTAATGACATTACGTGCCTTTTTTCCCGATAAAGCAGAAGCATGGATAATTTCAGAGCACGTATCAACGGAAACATGCACATACTTAAGGTTACCAAAGTCAGGTATATGTGTCACATCCATTTGCCAAACAACCAATGGCTTTAATCCCCGTGGGTTTACTCCATAATTAGGGGGATGAAGAAATGTGACACAATGGGGACATTGCAATACTATCTGCCAAGCATCCGCTCTTGAAATGGAAAAACGCCTGCACAGCGTTAATGCATTAACATGGAAGTTTTGGTGAAACAACTTAGCCCCCTCTAAGGAGGAAGCCAAGCATATCAATTGACCTCTAGTGGCTAAGTCCACACAGGCATTACCCTGGGATAACGGACCAGGAAGAGAGGTGTGAGCCCTGATGTGCATTGGATAAAAAGAAGCAGTGCGGTTAGAGATAAGCTGTTGAAGCTGAGTAAAGTAAACAGACACATTGTGGGCATCACTAATAGCTCCCACGGCCTCCAGGACTTTTAGTGTTTGTACCACATAGCTGGAGTCCGAAATAAGATTAAAAGGAAAAGAACACTGTTTAAAAACTTTAATAACAATTTGTAGTTCTACCCATTGTGGATTTTTAGGAGCAAATTGATGTTGGATAGGGGGAGAGTCATTAATTACATAAGCTTTCATTTCAGACTTGGAACCATCAGTAAAAATGTTAACAGCCCCCGGAATTGGACTGGATGAAGTCACCTTAGGGAAAATGATGGGATGTTTTTTAACAAAATGGAGTAATGGATGAGAAGGGTAGTGATTATCAATACCCCCTTGAAACGAGCAACACAGAATAGCCTAGTTGTCTAGAGTAGCACATAAAACATTAAGTTGAGCTTTAGTGTAGGGTATGATAAGAGAAGAAGGTGATTGGCCGAAAAATTGAATGTTTTGTTGAATTTTTTTTAAGTGCCAATGCTGCAACAGCATCAGGATAATATTCTAAGGATTTTTCTGGGGATACATGTGGGTGGATCCATAGTAAAGGCCCATCTTGCCACAGTACTCCAGTAGGCTGCCGCATAGTGGCAAGCACACATAACTGGAAAGGTTTATCACTCTGGAGCCTGCATAGAGTGGCATGCTGTATAGCTTGTTTTACTTTTATAAGGGCCGCTCTAGCCTCAGTAGTGAGGCTACGAGGGGAAGCAAGATTTGGATCACCCTTAAGAGTAGCATACAAAGGCTGGAGCACAATATTAGGAATATGTAAATATACTCTTATCCAATTAATATCTCCCAGCAATTTTTGAAAATCATTTAGAGTTTGGAGATCTTGAGTCCTGATGGTAATTTTTTGCGGTTTTAATTTGTCATACCCAATTGTCGCTCCCAAAAACCTGATAGAATCCCCCGTTTGAACCTTTTTAGGTGCGATGTGCAGTCCATGTTGAGCCAACAGCATCACGAGTTCTTTATAAGCCTCATTAACTGTCTGTTCTAATTTTGTGGCCAATAACACATCATCCATATAATGAATGATCTTGGTGGAGGAATACTTATGTCTGAGAGGTGCGAGTGCCTTCCCCACATACATCTGGCACATCGTGGGACTGTTAGCCATCCCCTGTGGCAACACCACCCACTCAAACCTTTGATCTGGTTCCTCGTGATTACACGAGGGAAGGGTGAAAGCAAAACGTTGTGAATCTTTAGGATGCAAAGGAATGGAAAAGAAACAGTCTTTAATGTCAATAACAATTATATGCCAGCCTTGAGGAACAGAGGAGAGCAGAGACAGCCCTCTTTGAATGGGCCCCATAAGTTGCATCTGAGCATTAACTGCTCGTAGATCATGCAGTAGGCGCCACTTCCCTGATTTTTTCTTAATGACAAATATGGGAGTATTCCATGGAGAAGTAGAAGGTTGGATGTGACCCAAATCAAGTTGTTCTTTGACTAGATCATGGGCTGCTGCCAGTTTAGCCGAGGGAAGAGGCCACTGAGGCACCCAAACAGGCTCCTCGGTGAGCCATGTTATGGGTATTTGAGCCCAGTGGCCCCTAGGAAAAACCCAGACCAAACCTGTTAAGCTTTTTGATGACCTTGCACAGGATGTTTACGCCCCTGTAGGTGCCTATTAGGGTCCCCAAAAATCTTTCTAGGGGCATTTACCATCCTTGCTACAAAATCTGAAAAGGGTTCTGTAGGGCCCTGCAGAATCTTAGTCAAGTTACCAGACACCTCTCCTCTATTTGGAAGTGACTTCCATGCCCGAATGCAAATGTTGTTAATTTGATCATATGCCTCAGGAGGGAATCCTGTCTGTTGATTAGCAAATCTGCCTTGTCCCAAAAGCATATCCTTGTCCCAATGGGGGTGTCCTGCCGCATAGTTTTGGGCAGCCTGCTCTACAGCGCCCTCTAGCACAAAGGCTCTCCAGTCCAAATATTTTCCTGGAGAAACACAAGCCCGAACAAGGCTAGCCCAATCACAGGGAGTCATACAGTATCTAGACAGACTCTCCACCTGAGTTAATGTGAAGGCGGCATCCACCCCATAAGTGCGCACAGACTCTGCCAGGGTCTTCACAATTTGAAATCTAAGGGCTCATGGAATCTTCCCCTATTGTCATCCTGGAAAACTGGATAAGCAAGACCCATCTCAGCGTTAACAGCCCTCCATGTTTGGGCATGGAAAGCTCTCCTCGAAACACCCCCACCGTACGGCGGCGGGTCCGGAGGATCATTTTTTTTTGAGCTCCTGTTTATTTTTGTTCCCTTCTCCCATAGTTAGACTCCCTAGCTGCCGAGACAGTCTCCCGAGCTCCTCCTCCTCATCCTCCTCCTCTTCTGACCCACTTTTGCATGGGAGTGTGCGCAGTGTACTGAGATCTGGATACAAGCGTTTCCTCCCCCGTTTCTCGCTCTGCACATTCCCTTCCTCCTGAAATATCTCACTCCGTGCCAGAGACAATCGCCTCCTCCCCTGTTTCTCGCTCCGCACACTGTCATCCTCCTGAAATACGTCACTTCGTGCCGGAGGTAATCGCCTCCTCCCCTGTTTCTCGCTCCGAACACTCCCACCCTCCTGAAATACCACATTGCCTGTCATTTCTGATCTTTCTTCATGTAATTGCTCTAAAACTTCTTGTCCTTTAGTAAGTGCTTCCTGACATCTGCCATCTGCGAGGCAACTACGGATCATCTTCCAAAGGGGTATCACCCCACCCTCTAATATGCCCTGCTCAGAAGCAAAGTCAAGATCTGTGCCTAATTTATCCCAGCTAGGTATAGTAAGGCTGCCCAAGAATGCAAACCACGGTGCAGCAATATCTGTCTTCTGTAAAAATCTCTGTAAAGTACCACGTTTCACTTTTAGGCCCTTGGAACGTAACAGGTTATCTAGGGCCAGGAGAAGCGGACTTGAAGATACGGCACCCATGACACAATAAAAGACGCACAAAAAACAAAAGTGAAAGTAAGAGCGAAAATACACAGTGCAGCTGCAATAAGATGTCATGCTCTCTCTGGCTTTACAGAGGAGCTGCCGCTTTGATAGCGGGTCCCAATTACCTGGGACTAATCTCCGCTTTGACCGCAGGTCCCATTTACATGGGACTAACCTCCGCTTTGACTGCGGGTCCCACTTATTGGGACTAACCAGTGCACCACCCCTGACTGCAGAAAGTTCTGGTTCATGGGTTTCGGCACCACTTATCGCGACCCCTTGCATGCAAGGAAGACGCAACTCAGGAATCTTCTTTCAGCAGTTTATTCAGGCCTTGATTAAAGTATCTTTTAGTGACCCCCCTCTACTCCCGAGCGCCCAAGCACAGCCTAATAAAGCCTCCCACGTACCAATCTTAAGCCGCCACGAGGATCTTTCTTATAGGGTGGCAAGGGATAGCGTGCCAACTCTCCACAAAAGGATTTGTTTACCACAGGCCACAGTGGAAGCTGGCGCCATCTTCTAATGGCGGCTACAATATACAACAATGGCTTACCACAG